>NW_023270855.1:29003056-29302222 GCF_011800145.1 Mirounga leonina | reverse complement strand
TTTCTTTCTTTCTTTCTTTCTTTCTTTCTTTCTTTCTTTCTTTCTTTCTTTCTTTCGTGGGATGTATATACATACATATGCTTGTACATGCTATGCTTGTACATGCATAGAATACTGGGTGAAGAATACACAATAAACTGAAAACAAGGTTTTTCTCTGTAAAAGATACTAGGGCAAGGTGGGAAGAATCATTCATTTTCACTAATACCCATTAAAAAAATTTTTTTTGCAGCACATGAATTATTTTTTCAATTAAAAAGTTGATTAAAAGGAAGCATAATGAATATAGAACAAACTAGATATTGTTGAATGAATGAATGTAGCACTGGGATTTTAAATGTGGCTGTGTCCTGCTAAGCTTGGGAACAATTAGAGCATAGAAATACTCCCTCAGGGATACAAGAAATTGCTTCATTTTAAAACAGAAAGCAGTCCTCGCCAGCAGCAGCGTGCGGAGGGGCCTCCAGCAGAGGGCGGCCCAGCGGGCATGTGGACCACACAGGCAGGTTCCACGGCAACTGGTGGAAAGCTTCTTTGGTAGGAAGAGTAAATTCTTTTTTTTAAAAAAAATTTTTTTTATTGTTATGTTAATCGCCATACATTACATCATTAGTTTTTGACGTAGTGTTTCATGACTCATTGTTTGTGCATAACACCCAGTGCTCCATGCAGAACGTGCCCTCTTTAATCACCAGGCTAACCCATCCTCCCACCCCCTCCCCTCCAGAACCCTCAGTTTGTTTTTCAGAGTCCATAGTCTCTCATGGTTCGTCTCCCCCTCCGATTTCCCCCCGGAAGAGTAAATTCTTATCTGGGGAAATAGGTAATGGGGCTGGAGGAGAGAATGAGTTCTTCAGAAACGAAAAACTGTATGGGGCTGTGGCAAGCCCGTGGCCTTCACCACAGCAGCAGAGCTGAGGGTTTCATTTCTGCATAGGGACAAAGTGGTACAGTGGAAATGGTCCTGGAGATGAGCCAACATCATTCCTGGCACGTTACTTGCCTCCTCTGGGCCCCAGTGCACTCATCTGGGCAGGATGAGTAATAACTAATTAGGGTTATCATGGAGCATCAGGGAGGGGGCTACACAGCGTCCTCAGGGATGGGCACACATACAGCGCCTGGGCGCCACCCTCACTGGGTGGCTCTGGGGGAGCTTCCTGCCTTCCATGGGTATCTGTTTTCTCATTTATAAAATAAAAAGGTTTGACTAGCTCAGAGGGCTTAACTTTCCTGAGTGGAAACAGCTTTGAGAAGTTGG
Organism: Mirounga leonina; assembly: GCF_011800145.1. Classification (NCBI taxonomy): domain Eukaryota; kingdom Metazoa; phylum Chordata; class Mammalia; order Carnivora; family Phocidae; genus Mirounga; species Mirounga leonina. Next base: position 29,300,961 of record NW_023270855.1, on the reverse strand, counting down.
TGAATGCTTTGGACTCGTGAGTCCAGAAAAACGCACATATGCCCCTCCCCACCTCAACAGTTTGCAAACCATTTCAAGGGGTTCCTGGATTCCATGGAACCTTCTGCGGACTCAGGCTGAGCACTCCTGGACTCGCCTCTTCTAACACTAATATCCTGGTCTACATCCTAGTAATATGATTCTGGGTCAGCTCTATAGATGAAAGCCAGATCAAGTGGGCACAAAAGGACGAAAGAAGAAAGCCTGCTTACTGTGTTCTTGCTGGCCTTGTTAGGGCTGTGTGCCTATGCACTTGTTCTCACATTATTCCACTGATGACACACCAGGGGCTTAGAGAGGCTGAACGCTTGGCTGAGGTCAGACAGCTTTCAGAAGGGATTATGCAACCAACCAGTATGGAATGAAATGTATTGGGAGTCTCTGTGCTGGGGTCGGGGTATGGGGTAGTGAACGGAATAGTTTAGGGTTCTATGCCCACGGGGTTTTCGTAGTCCAGTGTGAGAGACAGAAGCCAAAATTTCTGTAAATTCTTCTTTCTTTCTCTCATTGGTGATCAAGTTTAGTGGACGGGTGGCTGGGGTAGTGAATGAAGGAAGATGGGCAGTCAGGAAGGGGCTCTCTGAGGAAGCAGCATGTATGTAAGGAAGGAGGCAGCCTTTTGAAGAGCTGGGTAGTGGGGACCGCTCCAGGCAGGGAGAAAGCCCTCCAATGCAGGAAGGAGTGGTTTATTCGGTGGACTAAGATTTGGCCCTGATACTGATGCATAGTGGATGAGGGGAAAGGTAGCAACAAAAGAGGCCGAGGAGGTGGGCAGACACCAGATCATATGCATCCTTGTAGGCGGTGCTACCGAGTTCCAATTTTATTGTAAGCACTGTGGAGTGATGGAAGCATCTGAAGCCAGTAAATCTAAGTTACATTCTGAAGAGATGGGCTGCCTGGTGCAGAGTCAATGGCTGAGAAGTAAAAAGAAATGTCTTTATTATCTCAGTGGTACTCAAAGGGACTGGTACCACACTTTGGGATGCTTCAGAAATTTGGGGGACAATTTTGGTTGACAAAATAATGGTGCTGGGCTCTGTTGGTATTGAATGGCTGGGGCCCAGGGATACTACACGTCATGCAGTGAATGAGATGTTCCTCCCCAGTGAGGAATCGTCCTGCATCTCACCCGACTTCTGAATATTCCCACCGGGTGGGAATGGAGGTGGAAAAGCCTGTTTATAACGAACTGAGTCTAGATCTTAAATCTTCTTTACATATTGTTAAAAAGAAAACCACAGGCATCAAATGGTGTTACTTGTTCCCAAACCGGTGCTCAGGATATAATCTAACTGCAGTTTCAACCCCCCCAGAAATGCAGTCTTAATGGCTCAGTCAGGAAGTTTTCGGTCAGGGCTGGTGAGTCCGTTACTTGGGCCCTCTCCATTCCCCAAAGAGAGATGGGGTCATCTGTGTGATAAGACCCCTCACTTTTCCCCCTAAAGGAAAGCTACCTTGCCTAAAACAATCCTTTTCTTCTGGTGGTAATTTCTTCCCCCTCATCCTTCTGCAGAAACCTTGGTTTTCATACATCTTCTTGGCGCTCCCTCTACTTGCAGATGGGATCCTGCCTGATTCATGGATCATTTAATAAGCCAATTAGATCTTTAAACTTCACTACATTGAATTTTTGTAATTTGGAACAATATACACTCAAAGTATTTTTGGCACTTTTCCAGGGAAATTGAGGAAACCGTGTTACCAAGACTTGTGGGCGGTTTGAAGAAATCAGTTTACTGACATTTAAGCTTCGGAGCTTCTCCCTTCCATGGCGGGTTTTGTCGCTGTGACCTTCAGAGTGGTCCCCTATGTCGGAACAAGGACAGCGTTCCTTCTTTAGGTCTTCTAGTGCAGTTGTGCCTGAATCTTTACATTTTGAAGTTATTTTATTATTAATTAATTCCCTTTTATTTCTTCTTCATATTATGTCATTGTACTGATTTTTAAATTGTTAGGTGGGTCTGCTTGTTAAATTATTCCAAGAATTTCACTGCAGGATGGGAAGGGCTATTGCAACTCTTTGCTCTACAGGGTGTCTGGGTCTGAGGGTGCAGAGAACCCCTGCTGTATCTTCTGCAGGGTGCACTATTGGTAGCCCAGATTTAAGAGGAGAAATGGAGGGTGGAGAGATTGAGGTACTTGCCCAAGGTCACACAGTCAATGGAGATTAGAGCTTGTGGATTCAAACCCAAAGCTGGACCTTTCAGTACTTGGCAGTGCTGCCTCTTGGGACCTGGGGACACAGCTCTCTGGAGCTCCTTGTGATGGGCAGCGCTTACCCGTCCGAGCTCCTTGTCCTCCAAGGCCAGGACCCCTGTGCTCTCTGTGAACAGTTTCACCTTCACAGCTGGCAGTGCGTGGGTCGTCGAGAAGTCACCCTGGGTGCCCCAGCTGCGGACAGAATCAGAAAGGTCAGTGCGGAGCCCTCTGCCTTGACAATGCTAAATGCAGCTGCCTTCCTCCCGAGTAGGGGGAATGCAGGGTTAACCCAAGGCAGCATTGGCTGTCACATCCCCCTCCCCTTGCCTCCCCTCCAAAGCTGCTGGAGTGACAAAAAGTGTTAATTAACTTGTTAGGCAAATGCAAGACAGATGCTCAGAAAGTTGCCACGGGTCTTCACAGAGCACTACCAGGAATCACTTGGAATTAGTATGGAATCGAGTTGTCGAGAACTCTTCCTCGTGCATTTGCTATCCTTACAAACTATTTCAGGGTCACCACGAATATTTCCTTGTATCCTTTGAGTCCCTAGTTCTTGGAAACTGCAGTTCTAGATTTTGAGATAGGGCTTCATTTGGTCAGAGCCAACATCCAACTTTAAAATGCGTTTTACAATGAATCATGGAACACTACATCAAAAACTAATGATGTAATGTATGGTGATTAACATAACATAATAATAAAAAAACAAAACAAAAAATAAAATATGTTTTAAAATACGTCAGTCGTTTTGGGGAGGCGGGGGGCCCCATTTCCTCTGGCATTCAAAGATGAGTTGAATAGAGTAATGGACGGAGCTCAAAGGAGTGGAAGGTAGAAGGAGGAGAAGTGGGAAATGCCCTTTCCTACTTGTCTGTGGAAATCTGAGTCTTAGATCTCCTCAGAGCAGAGCCTGGCTTAACCAGCTTCCGGGTGGGGTGCTAGCCGGGGTGGACACGAGCCACCGATGGGTCCCTCAGACAGGGCCTTTTCCTCTACTCATCATTGTTATCACAGAGCCCTACCATCCGTTCTGTACCTACAGTCAGTGCGATCTTCCAGAAGTGTCCACTGGATTGCACTGAGCCCCCAGGGTGCAATCCAGACCCACTGCGTGTAGTCTCCCACTCGCCTGCTCCTAACTATGCCACCTCAGGGCCCCTGCATGCATGCTTCCCTCTGTTGGCAATGCTTCTCCCCACCTGGCTACCTCTTCAGAGCTCAGCTTCAATAACACTTTCCCATCCCTGGTCTCCCAGTCTAAATGTGGTCTGGTGTTAAATTCTCTGGAACATACTGTTTAATGTTCTGTCCTAGCAATCACTGGGTTTGTAATTACTTATTTCTGTGTGATTATTCAATAGCTGAATCCTCTGATTGGATATTTTTTGCTTATGTTGCATACTTAGCATAGTGCTTAGCACATAGAAGACACTTAAGAAATATTTGGTGAATAAATAAGTGATGCCAAATATACATTCTTTTACAGAACTAGGAAACAGGATAGATATAATTTTGTATAGAGGTTTTTTTTTTTTTTTCATTTAGCCTTATATGATGGCCAACATCCATACTGTAAAATATACATTATAATATTATTTTTAATGACCCTATAATATAATTCCTTATAGGTACATCATAATTTATTTAACCATTGTTCTATTATTGAGATGGGGCTGGACATGACTTTTTAAACTTCATCTTTGATTATTTCCTTGGGAAATATCAATAAACATTATACTGCTCTTAAAATGCTGCAGGAATTCTGCTCATCAATGAACAAAGTCTTGGGATACCGATTCCCAAAAAACTTTCCACAAAGGTGGCAACCATCGTCCCAGCATCTGGGAATGAGCGCGAATCACAGTGCTTCTTGCCTTCAAGGGATGCCCCTATTCACTTTTTCTTCTGGCTTACTTTGTCTTTGGTGTTTTCATGGGCATTTGTTTGACTAATAGCATGCTTGAATGTATTACTCTGCTTGTTGGTTGTATTTCTACTTCTGTGAATGATAGAAATGACTTCTAGTCTCCATGTTGCACTCAAATAAATCCTGTTGACTAAACTCAAAGGCATGAGGAATCTAGAGAAAGTTGACAAGATAGCACCAGAAAAGTGGAGGTAAGGAGGAGCCCAGATTGGAAGCCAAGGGATAAAAAGTCATTGAGGAAAACCCAATAGTCATGACTGAGAAAGGGAGAAGATATGCAAAAAGACAGAACAAGAAGCAACAGGTTCCAAACACAACAGCACAATGTTAGATGTACAGATAGAAGCTCCTAATTTTGGTCACCAGCTACTGCAGAAAACTCCTAAGACAGGGAATCAATTTATTAGCAAAAGCAACATGACAAAGTATAGGGTTTTGAATCAGACACCTTTACTTCAAATTCTGGTTAGTCACTTATGAACGGTAGGACTTGGGGCAAGTAATTAATGTCCCTGTACCTCAGTGTGCTCAGCTCTAAAATTTCAGAGTAGTGACATAATAAAGATAAATAAAAATAAGATAAAGATAAATAAATAAAAGGATAAAAAATAAAAAGTAAATAGTAACAGGCTTGAAAGAGCATGAGAACCCAACAAAATTTGGCTACCTTCTCTCCCCAAAATAAGGATATGTAAGATATATTCTAGTAACTGTGATGATCACTTCTATTTTGTGTTATCCATTCAACACGTATTAAGAATCTATGACATTGCCTTCCTACTACACAGTGTAAGTAGTAAAATAGTTATCATCCCCATTTCACAGATAAGAAAACTGAGAAGAAACTCAAGATCTTGTCCGTTTTACTCCCGTGAATTTTGACCAAGCTGGCTAGAACCCAAATCCCTTAATTCCCATGTTACAGCTTTCCCTGCTAATACTGTCATAATTATCAATAACAAGCATTATTAATAATTAGCAATATTGGCAAAAACCATGATCATTCATTTATTCTTTGTGATGAATTGTGCTATTAATCTCTTTGGGCATTTATCATGATTGGTCATGGAGATGAGGAAGATTCCTTCTGGAAATCAAAAGAGTTCTGGAATGAGATGCATTAACACCAAGCCACAAAGAGGCCTTGATTTCAGTGCCCCCCGGGGCCCCCCCACACTGTATCTCTATGATACTGTTGTTGGAACTGGTTTGCTGCTACCCAAGGATGCTCAGCTCATCAGGCATTCAACGTGACTCAGACTGTAGGGCAGAGTGAGCCCTCCACCCTGTCAGTTGGATGCAATTCAAGCTACTGGAGGCTGCCCTGACCACCCAGTCCATTTGGACACTGAGTGGCTTTTCCTTTCCCCCAGATCTGCAGCTGTGCTTTTGGCTTCCCACCATGACCCTTGGCTCACCTCAAGTTTTTAGGTCACTGCTGAATCCCAATTTATCCATCAGATTTCAAAATGGCAGGCTGGCCCAGTGAAGCAGGCAAAAAGAGAAAAGTCTCCAGTCTAATCAGGTTGGGCTATGTCATTTCAAGGCCTGTGCAAAATGAAAATGTGGGGCTTCTTCTTCAAAAAGCAGGAGAAAGTGCTACTAAGGGTACTGAAATATAGAGTCTTTCTCTTTTTCAGAGTAGTTCTGCTCAAATGCATGCTCCATTGTTCCATCAAACTTCACTTAACAAACAGGGTGAAGGGTAAAATAATTAAGAATTTCAAGATGGCAATGCAGAGCATTAAACCAAACAGAGGTCTGAGCGTAGGACCTGTGTAGTTGCATGAGTCATAAGCTCACAAATAAGGATCTGGGTTCAATGACACCCAGTCTGTTTAGCTGGGACTGAGGATGGGTGATGCAGTGGAAATGGGCTGTCACTGGTGTTGACATGAAACTTCACCCTTCACTGTAGTCCTTGGACTTTGTAAAAGAACGACTCCTGACTTCTTTTTGTAGATGCTTCCTATTCGTAGAAGACCCAGGGAGATTTAATTATAAGTACTGTTTCCTGTCCCTTTCCCCTTTGAAAAAAAAAAAGTCATGGAAATGTCCACTCTGTCTTTTTCCAGCCACAGAGAGACCTGACTATCTTTACAACAAACAGCTAATATTTATTCAGAGATTACTATGTGCTAGGCACAAATTCCTCCCTCAAAAGTGTCACTCAGACATACATGCATTTCATTTTTTTACGTCCTCTTGGCCATCCTGTGAAAAGCTTATAATGGTTACTCTCACAGTTACAGACAAGACAGACTCAGACAGGCTATAATGTGTCCAGGATCACACACAGGGAGCAAATGGCAGTCTGATTTCATGACCCAAACTCAACCATGGCACCATATGGCCTTCCTTTCACGTTCCACCAACTCACTGCTCTGTGTCTTGATCCAGTTAAATCAGTTATGTTTGTAACTGTACTTTTGCCAAGCCTTGGCCTTTTGGTGGGGCCACACATCATTCAATGAATCTATTTCTCAATGTTGCATTCTTCTCTGCTCATTTCTTTTGCTTTGCTGTGCACTGAGACTGTGGTTATTAAGGTGGATACTTCTTCTTAAAAGTTCCCCAGAACTGAAATACAATTGTAGTTTGATTTGAGAAGACCAGAGGTTGATAATATTTATTGCAAGCAGCAGTTGGAGAGGTTAACAAACTTCTCTCTGAACGCAGGTAGATAAAGTGGGTGAGGTCTCCCTTTTGTGTGACCTCATCATATCTGCCACTATAATCACACCATAGAGCTAGCTCACAGAAAAGCTAAAAATAGTCACCAATTAGCAAGTGCTTAAATTTTGCCATCCCGGGCTGAGGGCTTTTCATGGATTATCTCGTTTAATCCTTCTGACTGCTCTTATGAGGTATATTCTGTTATTATCCCCATTTTAAAATGGAGAAACTAGGACTTGGGGAGGTTAAGTAACTGGACCAGGGTTTCAGACTCTCACAGAGCCATGCTTTAAACGCCTAGGGTTTTTGACTGCAGAGCCCATGCATGAAACCATAGAGCTTCACTGCCTCTCAGTAACACATAACACTGTATCATAGTGTAGTCTGACAATTATCTGTGTGTGTATCTAGCTCTCTCTCTAGATAATGTACGCCTTGGGAGCAGGGAGCATGGCATAATTTATTATATTTAATTAATCTCCTGCACCAAGCACAGGACCTGGCACACAACAAATACTTACTTAATGACTAGGAAGAAGTGACAAATTCAGAATAATCATGTCACCAAATTCAGGGGATTATGGGGAGATGTGACATTTGGGATAGCCAAGGGTCTGACTGCCTCCTTTGAGCAAAACTGAGATCTTTATATCCTTAGAGATAAGATGATTTTTAGGAGCACAGCAACTCTCTGCAGTGGACACTGAGGCTGGCAGCATGCAGTGGAGACCCAGCGTACCAAGGACAGTTAACTTATGAGGCCAAGGGCTGGCAGCAATGTGAATGTCAATGGTATAATGCTGGAAAGTGCCACCAAGTTATAAAATGGACTATTATTGTCACTTCTGGTCTTTCCAGCCATCAGCACATAAACATAGACTCTAGAAATGCAATCACTCAGAGTGGCACCTCCAAATATAAAGCAACGTATATTGACACATGTGAGTCCATTCCAAACCAGTACCTTTTACAAGAGGGTGGGGAATAAATATAGGAACAGTCCAGGTCTCTGTGGCACTGGGTGAAACTCTGACTTCTACTGCTCTAGGGATCGTACCTCTAATTAGCCCTTCATTTCTTTCTTCATTTAGAAAATAATTCCTGCATGTCCCACCATGTGCAAGTCACTGTGTTAGGAGCTGCTGTGGATCCAAAAGGTGAAAGAGACATCAGTACTTAGGGATATTGTGTTTTACCTGGAGAGATGTCAGATGCAGAAATGATAACACTTATTAGAGTGAGTTTGAGCCTTGACTTTCACACCTTTAACTGGGGATAAGGATAATACTGACCCCAGAGGATTGATGGACGAATAATTAGGAGATAAGCTATTGTATATACACTGTTCAACTCAATACCCAGCACATGGAAAACACTAAAAAGTTATGTCTTTCACTGTAGGTTTATAAACCAGGGGTTGGTAAACTATGTCCCAGGGGCCAAGTCTGACCAAATACCTGCTTACGTATAGCTGATGAGCTAGGAATGGTTTTTCCATTTTTAAATGACTGAAAATAATCAAAAGAAGAATGTTTTGTGGCACAAGAAAATTACATGAAATTCAAATTTTAATGCCCATCAATAAAGTTTTATTAGGAAACAGCTATGTTCACCCCTTTACATACCGCCCATGCTGCTTTTGCACTTCAAAGGCAGAGCAGAGTAGTTACGACAGAGACCATCTGGCCAACAAACCTAAATTATTTACTTTCTGGTCTGTTATAGAAAGAGCATGCTGACCCCTGATAGACAAAGTGAAATCGCTGGTTCAATCTAATGGGAATACTTTTATTTTCATTAGCAGATCAGAAGGAAGTATGCTCACTGGAGCAGATCCATGAAGATAAACTGTAAACATGCACTTACAAGGACAGCTCAGCCCATGATGATTCGATTTGCTGCTCTAAATTCTTCATGGAGCCCTCTCCAGCACTCTTGGTGTATTGGAAAATCGGGGATTGTGTATCATAGCATTTCAGACACGTGGTGCCCAAATGCTGCTTCCAGATCCACTTGAGCTGGCTGACTCATTTAATCACACTACATCATTATTAATATCAAATAGTAAACATAAGTAGCAGATAATTCATATTTTGGGGGGGGGGCGGAGATGATTTTTTAAAGTCACAGCACATTATTTCTCCAAACCCATCCCACAGTGCCACTGCTTTGAAAGTGAGCACTTTGATCCGGGGAAGAAAATAAGGGAGAGGAATATGCTTGGGTGGAGGGAAGGAGAAAGCCACTGCAAAGCAACCTTCTACTGTGTGTTTGGAGAGCATCTGCTTCATCACAGTCACATCTCTGTTTACTATTTAAAGCCTCTTATTTGCGGAAGCCTCCTCAGACCATATGTTATCAACAAATGTTGCTAATCAAATACACACAGTAATTTTCATTAGAATTTCCTCCACCCCCCTCCCCCCATGAACAAAAAACAACATTTGCCACAAAGGGAATATACCTCCCAAAATGACAGTAAACATCCACCACAAACCTTTGACAACAGAGTGATATTTACAAATGCATATGTGAATAAGCCAAGACAACACATCCACTTTAGGCAAATAAGGACCCTTGGAGAATTGGATTTTGTGCAGGTTGGTCTTGGGGGATGATGTCATTAGTTGCCATGGCAATGCTCAGCATAAGGCCATAATTCATGCCACGGAGACAGGATTTGCATTTATTCAAGGTATATGGCTCATGTGAGCTGGGTGTTAAATTGGTGTGGTTCTTAAAATTAACTGTGAGCTTTAACAAGGGAGAATTGTCATTTCAGGGAATGAAAGTGCCTTGGTCCCGTTGCTAAGAGGGAAAGTTAATAATTGCCTGGAGACAACTGCATTAAAATCTTCTGGCCTGCCTTTCAGGCAGACTGCATGATATTCTATGCCAAGCGAATCAATTGTGCCATCACGGTGTGTCTCATGGAAACTAATTGATAGGATGTGATTCGGGACCTTTAATGTACCAGAAAAGCTAAACTACCTCTTATCTACATAAATGAGGCATTTGCTCTGTAGAAATTGGGTTGTCTGCGAGGCGGAGACGTGAAGGCTCTGGTTCGCCTACTTGACATTTCCACTGGAATGTCTCCTCTCCAGGAATCTGAAATCAAATGTATCCAAACCTCAGCTTTAGCTTTCTCTCCTCACATCTGCTCCTCTACGGCTTCCCCGGCTTAGCCAAAGGAACTGCCAGTCACCCGGACTTCACTCTTGTTTTCTCCTCTTCACCCCTTGTCCACTTCATCATCAGGTCTTTCATACCTCCTACATTTATCACACATTGCTATAGAGGAAAATAAACCAGAAGGAGGGAGGTTGGAAGTGCCAGGAGGAGGGTGGGCCAGTGGGATATCAGCAGATGTGATGGAAGCGGAGGCTTGCAATGTGCTTGCGTGGTGGGGCTTACCCTCCAGTGCTTCTGTCATCACCAGAAGCAGTAGCTGTTATTGCTCCAGCCTGCATCCAAGATGCAGGAACAGGCCTGAGCCCAATCCACAGTGAGGAGCCAAGACCAACCAGACCCACATCTTGAAGCAGAGCCACCCAGCTGAGCCTGGCATGAATCAGCCAACCCCCAACGATGTGCAGATGAGTGAAGGAAATAAATGACTATGGTTTTAAGCCATTGAGTTTTCAGACAGTTTGTTACAGAGCAATAGCCAACTGATACAGTGCCTCTGTTTGGTACTTAATCACATCATCCTGGTTCTACTCTATGTCCTATAGTCTGGTCTAGAGTCGTCAGGTAGAATAGCATATCCTGGAGAACCCAGATGTATCTTATAGTCCTTTCATATGATTAAAAAGTCTATTGCAGTCATTCAATAAACACCTGCCTAATGACCTTGCTGCCTTGGAAAAAAAATAGTTCCCAGCTCATACGTCTTCAGAAAACAGCCTCCCTGTTTGCCAGTCTCTCCACAGTATGAGAACTGGACTGAGGCCTGATTGTGCTGGCTGAAGGCTGCCAAAAGCACGGTCCAGGTCCCCTAATGAGCAAGAGTGTCAATACCTCCCAAGACCAAGGCAGGCAGCCAATGTCTCTCAAACCACTTGCGGTCAAGTGCTCCCAGAGGAAGCCCTCGCCACATCAAAGGTGCCCCTGCTCGAGCCTCCCACATGGAAAGCAATAACCACGAAGCCAACCTCAGCAGCAGTTGAGTGCCCCCAGCATTTGTGGCTCTGACTGAGTGGGCACCCAAGCTGCGGTGGGCACACACAGGCAGCACTTGAGGGGTTCAGGCACAGCCATTCAGAGGTTTGGCTGTCCTCCATGCAGCCAGCCCCATCCTGTGAGACCTCCCAGGTGCCTTTGATGGAGGGGATTATGGGAACTGTTGTTGGTTTTGCTTTCATGGGCTGGGTTCTCATCATGCCACAGAGAAGGATCCCTGAGGACACTGTTGTGAGCCATGCTTGTCTCTTCCTCTGGGACTGGCTTGTGGTTTTGTTCTTTTTTTTCTCTGTTTAACATTTATGAGAAACCACTGGGAGTGGTCATGAATGCCAGGAGTCTCAAAGGGAAATGGTGAATGGGCCAGTTGGCCAAATGCCCCTCAGTATGGACTGAAGGCTGAAAGCATTGGGGAAATTGCTCTTGAAGCCAAAGGTATGGCATTGGCCCAATCTGGAGCCAGAGAAGTCCTTCAAAAATGACAAATCCGAGTTGTAGAGAACTATCACCACTGCTCAAGCCATCTTGATCATCTCTACTAATACCATCTCAGTAGAGTGAAAATACCACCTATATTCGCAGTCAAATTTGGCTCTCCTTGCATTGGCCACCAGGGTCCTCCACAAAGCCTAGCTATTCTTACTTTGGGATTCCCACCCACATAATGTTAAACATGCTAAAGGTACTCTAAACCATGTTGTAAAAAATGTATAAAAAACTGGATGAAAGTTGAATTGCAGTCAACTAATTAAAAGACATTTAATTCAATATTATTTTTGATTTTGCAGTTATCTTTATTTAAGAATTAATCCATTTCCTTTTGAGGTTTCGATAGTTTCTTAGGCTCTTGAACACTATTTGGGCCCAGGCACTGTACCTACTTGAGTCTAGTGAATAAGGCCAGATGTCTTGGGCCCAGATGTAACTAAAATGTCATGACTGGCACTGGTTTCATTCTGAAATAATAAATTTGAAGGCTCACCAATTGATAAGAGCCAGAATTAACTATAATTTCCTTCAATTCTAACTTGCACACATTCCTAATAAAAATCAGTTTTATATCCTCTGTCCAGGTAAAGTAAATGGACAGATATTTCTGCCACGCATTTCCAGCTATAAGGTCTGTGTACTCTCCTTGTCTCAGTACTAGGGAGACATAAACTTATAGGAGAGTGCTCAACCAAGCGTACCTGGAATGCCCAATGCGAGGGCCCATCATTTCAGCTCGGGACTAAGTCTTCTCATTTGCTATGGATTTGACAGTAACAAAACTTGTCTTCTTTAACTCCCCGAGTGGATAACGGTTGTAAAAACCTTTTAATGCTTCTAAGGCCCTTACAAGTGTTACTTATCTTTTCAGTGGAGACTTTTTTTTTTGGTCCTTCCTGCATCTTCCCTTCCTTGTTTAGAGATGTGTGCAAGGCATACAATGAAATCCATTTGGAACTCGTCAGATTCTGAGTGCCCCTTGATTCCTGCTGCTCCCGCTTGTCAGGTGCTTAGCTTTGCTTTTTATAGTTTCCACCTCATTTAGGCTCAGTGCTTAGAAAGTTGAGTGGCAGAAAATGAAGCCAGGTGCAGCTTCTGAGAGAAATCTGAAGGTAATGAGGTTAGAAATGTGGGCTTTACAGTTGTATGGACTGGTGTGAATCCTGGCTCCACCTCTGAGGAGCTGTGTGATTGTGGGCAAGAGACATAACCTCTCTGAGCCTTAGTCTCCTCATCTGTAGACTGGAGATAAGCAAAATACCTACCATATGGGGTTACTACAAAGAATTAATTATATAATTCAGGTAAAGCATTGGCACAGTGAGCACATACTATGGCTTGGCTAAATACATGTGAGCTGCTCTTATGAATAGGGTCCTGGAGGTAACTGGGCTTTAAAAGGAACTTTAGAAAGCCAAGTGGTTGAATTTGGAGGCTATCACAAATTTAGTCATGACTCATCTTATAAAAAACAAACAAACACACACAACCCTTTCTTTGGCATAGCTGGATTGTTAGGACCAGCCATAATCTACTTACCATTAAATTCTATGCATTTTAATAGACTTGTTTACAGAGGTCTATGATTAAGATATCTATTTAGAATCATTCAAACAGCAAGTGAAGCACAGATTCCTTCTTCTGGTCCTCCTTCTATCTCACTGGCCATGCCTCCTCAGTCCCCTTTGCTGCTTTTCTTCCTCTTCTCTCTAAACTTTAGCACACCCAGGCCTCAGTCTGCAGACCTCTTCTTTTCTCTGTCCACAGCAGTGGTTCTTAATGGGGGCTGTTTTGCTCCCTTCCTCCTCCCCGGATACATTTGGTAATGCCTGGAGACATTTTTGGTAGTCGTGACTGTGGTTGGGGGGTCACGACTAGCATCTTTGGATAGAGGCCAGGGATGACACTAAACATCCTACAATGAACAGGGCAGTCTCCAGCAATGAAGACTGATCCAGGTCAAAAGGTCAGTAATGAATGGATAAAGAAGATGTGGTATATATATACAATGGAATATTATGCAGCCATCAAAAGGAATGAGATCTTGCCATTTGCAACGACGTGGATGGAACTGGAGGGTATTATGTTGAGTGAAATAAGTCAAAAAAAGAAAGACATGTATCATATGATCTCACTGATATGAGGAATTCTTAATCGTAGGAATCAAACTGAGGGTTGTTGGAGTGGGGGGTGGGGTGGGAGGGATGGGGTGACTGGGTGATGGACGCTGGGGAGGGTGTGTGCTCTGGTAAGTGCTGTGAATTGTGCAGGACTGTTGAATCTCAGATCTGTACCTCTGAAACAAATAATGCAATATATGTTAAGAAAAAAAAAATAAAAGAAGAAGAAGAAGGTAGCGGGAGGGGAAGAAAGAGGCGGGGGAAATCGGAGGGGTGGACGAACTATAAGAGATGATGGACTCTGAAAAACAAACAGGGTTCTAGAGGGGAGGGGGGTGGGAGGATGGGTTAGCCTGGTGGTGGGTATTGAGGAGGGCACATTCTGCATGGAGCACTGGGTGTTGTGCACAAACAATGAATCATGGAACACTTCATCTAAAACTAATGATGTAATGTATGGGGATTAACATAAGAATAAAAAATAAAAAAGAAAGAAAGAAAGAAAAAAAAAGGTCAGTAATGCTGAGGTTGAGAAATCCTGGTCCACACTGAGCACACTAGTGATGTTTAATAGGAACTCCAACTTAATATGTTTAACACTCAACTTTTAATCTCTACCCCAAATCCAAACTGGCTCCTCCTGAAGTCTTCCTCGGGTCAGCAATTTGCAGTTCCATCCTTCCAATTGCTCTGGAATCATCTGTGACTCCAGCAAATCTGTTGGTCCTATCTTCAAAGTACAGGCATAATTGGACCACTTCTCACTGCTCCACTGACCCCACCCTGGTCCAAGTCACCATCATCTTTCCCTTGGTTTATTACAATAGCCTTCTAACTTGTTTTTCTGCATTTTCCTTGTGTCCTGCAAGCCCCCAGAAGCCAGAGTAATCCTTTAAAATGTAAATCAGCTATGATCACTCCTCTGTTCAAAACCTTCCCAATGCTTCCCCACCTCAGTCAAAATAAATGACAAAATCTTCACCATGGCCTCCAAGGCCTATATAAGTTGGACCTTCATTGCCTCTGACTTTGTCACTTTCAGTGTCCTTTACTCAGCTCCAGCTACAAGAGTCTCTTTGTCGTTCTTCAAAAATCCTAAATGCACTTCCACCTCAGGGCCTTTGTACTTGAGGTTTCCTATTTTTTGAAATGCTCCTCCCCCGGTATTCTGCATGAGTCAGTCTTCAGCTTCATCCAGGCTCTACCCACAGTCACTTTATCAGTGAACTCTCCCCTGACTGTCCTGAAGAAAACAGGACCCCCAGCACTCCTCATTCTCCTTCCCTACTCTATTTTTCTCCTCAGCACTTACTGCTATCTAACATATATTTTATTCTTGTTTTTGTCTTTATTGCGTGTCTCCTATCACTAGAAGCCAAGCTCTGTGAAGGGCAGAGGCTCTTGTCTTCTTTGTTCTCTGCATATCTGTATCTAGACTAATGCCTGGCACACTGAAGGCATGTCATAAATACTTGTTGAACCAATAATCAATTTTGAAATGGTGCTATTTGTGAATTTTAATGTCAGAATAATTTTCATTCATTATAAATAGACTATTCCAAACTCACTAGGCCAGCTAGGAATCTGTTCTTTGCCACTTAAAAGTTGTATAACCATGGGAGGCTACTTAAATTCTTTGGGCCTCAGCTACCCCATCTGAAAACTCACCAGAGTTTCAATTTCTAAGCTGTTATGAGGTTAAATGAAATAAAGCATATAAAGTATTTGGTATAGTGCCTATAACATACAAAACACTGAAAAACTAGTGACAGGTGCAGTGATAATAATAGGGCTGTACATGGGGATTTTCTCTAGTCTGTACAGGAACCCACCAAAAATTCCCCCTCTAACCTCTCCCTGAGTGTCCCCACCTGCCTCTTCCTTATCCATCCACAGCTAGAATTCTAGGCCAAATCCAGGGTCTGCCAGACTTCTGAGCCCTCTGATTCCACTTATTTTAATCCAATTCTATTCAACAGATAAGGGACCTAAGTGCATTATATCTATAATGGAGATGAGTCAGTGGGTGCCAGGCAAATGACTTTTGCCCTGCACTTGCAAGATGAGAGGCGGGAGCAATAACACAGAATTGTGGGCAATAGCGAATTGATTGGATAGCTTCCCTTGTTGATCTTTTTGAGTTTCCCATTGAATGAGAGCAGGTTTATCGATTTAGCCTCAAAAGGGCTAATTTGTTGTTGTTGTTGTTGCTTTTTGTCATTGTTTTTCATTTGTTTATTCATTCACAAATTCACCCACCTGCCCACTATGTTGAGCACCATATATGCCAGGTACTGTTCTGGGCTCAGGGCAAGACCCAATGAATAAGACAGAGAAGGTCCTTGCACTCATGAAGATAACCAAGTAAATATGCATGGTGATTTCTGAAAATGATAGCACCTATGAAGACAGCAGAATGGGTTCATGAAACAGAGAATGGCTGGGGCAGGGCTACATTAGGTGGGTAGTCAGGGGACATCTTGTCCCAGGACGTGGAGCTTGAGCTGAGACCAGAGAAGAGGGGTCTTCATCCTCTTCTTTTCCCTCCTTTAGTGAAGTAAAGGGAGAAGGAGGTGGGGGAATCACAGCTTCAAACCCACCAGAAGGGAGGGACCTAATTCTTGGTCTGCACTTTATCTCTGGTACCCAACATCCTGAAAATACACATTGAGTGAATGAATGAGTCTGATTTGTTATCCTCTCTCCCTTCCTCCTTCCCTTTCTCTCTGTCTTTCTCTGTATCCCTGTCTCTCCAGTGCTCTTTCTCAGTCTCACAAGCTCTAAGATGAAAGTACCTGAGCATGAGTTTACTTAGCAGATGTTATAAGAAAGAAGGGTCTCATGATGAAACTGGCTCAGGAAATACTGGCTTAACCAAAAATTGGTGCCTTTCTGCAGGATTTCTCAGAGTTTTTATTATGCTAATATACATTCTGAATCTTCAAGAGGGGCCATAGCATACATTTCCCAAACTTATGTGACTAGAGAAAATTTTTCCCAAAAAGCTTCATGAATGGATAGTGCGTAGTGGGTAATACTTCAAGAAACTCTGAGTGAAACTGACCAATTGCACCAAGGAAATTCTTGTTAGCTAATAATTTGGTTCTGGATAACCAATGTCATCTCTAAGGAAAGTTGGGGCCAGGGTGTCCTCCTCTCATCCCAATATTGGTATCCTGGTATAATCAGGTAGAACTAATTACTACTATGTAAAAGAAAGTAATCAAACCACTTAAAAGGCTTGGTTAGAAAGATGGAAGGCAGGCCATTCAATTTGCTGTGGGTGGCACTGTTGGTGGAAAAGGTCTGGGGGATGTAGAAAAAGGGAGAAGGTAAAGGAGAGACCTCCACATACATTGTTTCTCCCAACTCCTCTCTGTCCTTCCTGAGTTATCACCAATCAGCATGGCCATGAAAGAATACCCCTTCCCTGCATTCTAACTCCCTACCTCTTGCAGGCAGAGGGCTTGGGGAAATCTCAAGTTGTTATACTCCAGGCTGCATCATGCAACCATCTTAACTAGTAATCACCACCATGGTCATCAGTTCATCCCAACAGCTCCCATTTACTGAGCACTTACTATGAGCCAGGCGCTGTTCTTCATGCTTTCCACTATACTATCTCATTTAATCCTTACAGTGATGCTATGGGGTGGTGAGGGTTGTTTACCCTGTGTCACAGATGAGGAAACTAAAGCCTAGAAATATTAAGTAATTTGACAAAAGTCACATGTTTGCTAAGTGGTAAATGTGACTTCACCTTCCTGATGTTTGAGTCCCATTCTTAGCCATTTTACTCTGACGACTTGATTGCAGGATGTCAGGTAGGGTCAGCAGACCCTAGAATGCTCCACACATGTGGGTAACTGTGCAGGCAGTGGTCAGAAAACCAAGCTGAGTTGAATTTTGTGAGCCTTCTCCAAAGGTAAACTTTCGACTCCTGTTTGCGAAGTCAGTGCCTGAGCTATGATACAGAAATTCTCATAATTAAGAAGCAAAGATCTAAAAAAGAACAGTAAAGATTAATACTTTAATGAATGATCCTTGTTGATCATGTTGATGATGATTTCCTGAAGGTAAAGAGGTAGAGACCTGGCCACTGTTTGAAAAGGCTTTGTACCTGGGTGGGCACAAGCTTAGCTCCTAGTCCTTATCCCTATCATCTTCTGGAATCAGCACTTGTTGCCTGACCCTTGTAAGCATTTCCGTTTGTGATCCCTGCTGCAAGGAATAGGGAGTCTTTGGCAGGGGAGTAATACAGTGATTATTGTATATGTATGTACCTAATGTATACGTAATGACATGATAATTATTATGTAGCATTTAGGATCTGGAGCTCTGAAATCAGGCACACCTGGGTTTCATATATCAGGTATTGGTGCAGATACAAATACGGCAGAACACTAGCTATGTGATCTTGAATAGGTCTTCTAACCCCTCTGAGCCTCAAATTTCTCATGTGTAAATGGGGAAATAATAATGTCTACCTCTTTTGGGTGTTGTGAGGATTAAATGAGACATGAATGTTAAGGGTTTAGCACAGTGTCAGCTACCATTGAAAGTTCTCGATAAATGTTAATTGGTTTGTAACTGAGGATGATAGTTGGTTGAGAATGTGCAAAATAAATTGGACTAAGGAGAGGCCAGGAAGCATATAAGAGTTTTGATGGGACAAGATAAGGGTGTCAAAATCATAAGTTGAAGGGAGGATGGATAAGGTACTGAAATAGAGATTTCTAGGTTCTATCTCATATTTACTATGCAAGAATTTATAGAGAGCAGCCTGTCCAGGAGTGTTTATTTTCAATGATCTTCCTTGGTGATTTTGCTGCTTGGTTATGTTTGTGAACTACTGCAAATAGTCTACAGCAGAGTGCTGGACAAAGAGAAAACAGGCCTACAGAAAATACTTTAAGTTTCATGAAGATGAACAGGTGGACAGGCTTTGGTCTCCCAATCATAGATTTCCCCTTAATATTAGGTGGCCCTTGAAGGAAAAAAAGAGTAATTATTCGGTTTCCTTGAGATGCTGACCACAGGTAAACTGTCTTTTCTAGTTTGTGAGTTGCAAATGGGCACACTGGAACACACTGGTGACTTTGTAAGGGTTACTACAATAGTGACTTTTAGAAGTAGGAAGTTATAGCATGGCTCTCCCACTCTCTCGCAAAATAATGACAAAGCTCTGACTGAGTGCTTACTATGAGTCATTGTTCTAGGTGCTTTTACATGGGCTATCTCATTTAGTAAACTAAGAATTGAACCTGAATGGAATGAATGTTGACTATTACATGTCTCAATTGGACGGGGTCAGCCAAAGTCAAGAAGACTTGATTGATGAAGCATGTCTAAGACACCTATTTGCACTCTATTCCTAGAAAACAGATCTAGTTGGAGAAAGAATGGTCTGCCTTAATGTGACTGTCTCACAATATTGTGGGACTATCAAGCAACCAACAGATATGAGGCAAACCCCAGAGGGAGAGGGAGAGAAGCAGAAGGAGAAGGAGAAGAAAAAGAAAAAGAAGGAGAAGAAAGGAGAAAAAGGAGGAGGAGGAGGAGGAAGAAAGCATCTGTCTCTGAGTAAGATGCTATGATAAGTAAGTTTGTTGAAAGTCAGAATTCAGTAACCATTAGTGTTTTAACCCCTCCCCTCATTGCTTTCAGATTTACATAAAGAAAACAACTTCATGACCTTCCAAGTGCTGCCACATAGTTTCACCTCCTTTCCCATGATGGAGAAAAGCAGAATCAATATTACACTGCTTTTCAATTAAGCTGTAGTCTACATTGCCACCAAAAAGTATATATGTCTTTTTTCTCTGCCTACAAATACCTTCCCTCCCTCCGACCAGACTATCAGTAGCTCAGGCTCTGGCAGTTCATTATAAGCACAATAAAATTCTCTCCATCAATCATCCAAGGAAATTTCATCACTTTAAGTGGGGAATGATAATTTCATTATCCATTATGATTGCTTGTAAATTTTTATGAATTATTTGCATCATTAAAAATTCAACATGTGGGGCGCCTGGGTGGCTCAGTCGGTTGAGCGACTGCCTTCGGCTCAGGTCATGATCCTGGAGACCCGGGATCGAGTCCCGCATCGGGCTCCCTGCTCGGCAGGGAGTCTGCTTCTCCCTCTGACCATCCTCCCTCTCATGCTCTCTGTCTCTCATTCTCTCTGTCTCAAATAAATAAATAAAATCTTTAAAAAAAATTGTTTAAAAAAAAATTCAACATGTGCCTAACATGAAAATGTAGAGTTGCTTGGATCAGACAGACTTTTGTTTTTCTTCTCCTTCTGTCTTATGTCAGGCACAATTACTGGGGATGTTTAGGGTGTTAAAACTTTTTCTTCTTCTTCATAGAAGGTGGCAAAAACAAAGCTATGTTCTGGGGCAGAGTGAGAGAAAATGCCAAAAAATCAGATAAAGGACACAAACGAGTGACTGATATATGGTTTAGCCATTCCTACATCAGTGGTATTTGTAGGGTACTTTAAGTGTTTGGCGTATATTCTTGCCTTAAAGAGTTAGATTACACTTGATGGTCATGTCTAGGGACACTGGCTTGGTCAATGCTTTATTGTAATAATGGATCCATGTCTCAGCACATCTTGTCTGTAATTCCACATCTTTGTATATTGTCCGCAATATTTATGCTTACTATGCTTCCTATGTCCTAGACATGATGCTTAGCCCTGTACAGCCATCATCTGCTTGAATCCTTGCAACAAACCAGTGATGTAGGTATGACTACTTCTATTTTATAGCCTGTCCCAGAGACTCACCAAGGCTGAGGGCTGAGGGCATGTTTAATACCAAAGATAATTTATCATAAGATATGGTCTATCTATATATTGTTATTACATCCAAATTTTATTAAAATTGAGCAAATTTAGCCACATTTTTAAAAAGAGAGAGACACAGAGAGAGAGAATGCAAGAGTGGGGGGAGGGGCAAAGGGAGAGGGAGAAGCGGACTCCCCGCTGAGCAGAGAGCCCAATGATATGGGGCTCAATCCCTGAGATCATGATCTGAGCTGAAAGCAGATGCTTAACCAACTGAGCCACCCAGGCGCCCCCACATTTTAAAAGTACAAATAAGTTTTTATGCAAATGTCCCTTTAACCCTGTAAAAAATCCTGCAGAAAAAGACAGACATCTTAAATTTTATGGTTTTAAGGGTCCCTGGCACCCTGGGAGAAGATTTATGACCAATCTCTCAATAGGCATTAACTGATAATCTACTCTCAGTACACCACAATGTTAAGTTTTGAGGTGCTAAAAAGATATCTGGCTCCCATTTTCTGCCCTAGTTCATTTGAAGAACTGAGTAATTACCTATACAATTAAGGAACTGCAAAAAAGAACTAAATAGTTTAATATAGTTCAAGAAATGTCCTAAGGCAGAATACAGTGAGCTAATAAATGAATAATAGAGGTAATGAACACTGTGGTTCAGGAGAGAATGAAATTGATGTGGTGGCAGTGATTTGGGAATCCATCACAGTGTGTATATGTGTGGAGGGGGCAACTAGAATGGGTCTTAAAAATGGATAAAATCTGGATGGGCAGAGGGAGTGTATTGGGGAGGAGAAGTTGAAAGCAATTATTACTAAAAATCCTTCAGTATTGTCCTTTGCTCTCAGGATAAATTTCAAATTCTGTGTTCATTTCTTCAATTAATAAATAGTTATTAAGCACCTACTATGCTTAGAATAATTGCAGACATGGTCTCTGCTTTTATGAGCCCCTAGGCTAATGGAGAAGCCAAAAAGGGAGTGAGGACATGTGTGATGATATTTATGAAGGGGAAAGCAGAGGTGCTGAAGGATCATATGATGTGGGAGAGTATTTAATATAGGGATGAGAGAGGGGAAGCCTGGTTAGTAACTCTATAATAGCATCTAATACACATAGAGTCAGTTCTTCACTTTCACAGAGAAGTGTTGGTAGTTATGGAGGATGGCTGAATCAGGCTGCTGGATAAAGGGTAGAAATTTGTAGGTTTGTTATGATAAATGAGCTATCACAGGGCAGACAGAGCTGGTCCAGGGGAAATTGGTGCAGCTCATAGACATCTGTTATTTTTGCCTGTTCAACATCCTTGCCCCTGCTTCTAGGTAGAGCATTCTAATTCTTCCTTGGGCCTCATCTCTCCTGGACCTTGTTCACATAGTTTGGGTGAAACTGACCCCAATCCTGAACTGAGAGGTAGTCATTCTTGATGCTGTATTTCCTAGGCTATGATGACTGGTTCATGGGTGGATACCTGACTCAGTTGATTCAATAAGAGTCAGCCATAAGACTTGGGCTAAAACCACAGGGAAGGAGGAACAATTTCTGTTGGGGTTACTATACTCACAGAATGTAACCCATGAACTCTTGGCAGCAAACAGCGACCATAAAGTATTGGCAGCCCCCTTCCATAAGGCAAGAGGCTGCCTGATAATGAAGACAACCCAAAGGAAAGGAGTGGAGATTAAAAGAAACTTTTGTTGATATTTTTTTTGTTATTGTGTTATGTGAATCACCATACATCACTAGTTCTTGATGTAGTGTTCCATGATTCATTTGCGCATAACACCCAGTGCTCCATCAGAACGTGCCCTCTTTAATACCTATCACCAGGCTAACCCATCCCCCACCCCCCTCCCCTCTAGAACCCTCTGTTTTTCAGAGTCCATAGTGTCTCATGGTTTGTTGTTGATATTTTTTGAGCGTCTAGATCCTGCCATGCCTGTAGCCCTAGACTCTTCAGTTACATGGAATAATGCAATCTTTTCTCAGTCTGAGCTAGTTAAAATCAGGGTTCTATTAATTGCCACAGAAGAAGGCTTTAGTAAAGCAAAGTCCCATCTATCTGTATTTTTCACCCGCCTCCTTATTTCCCATTTATTTCATTTTTCTATGTATCTCTTCCTCTCAAGTGCCTGCTGCCTCATGCTCAGAGCCTGACATTTTCTTTCCCAATTGTGTTGGCACTATTCCATCATTTGGACATTTCTTGAAAACTCCTCTTAATCAAATTTTACTTGCCCTGAGTTACCACTGACTAGTCTGAAAACTAGTCTGAAAAAAATACTGACTAGTACGAAAACCTTTATCTATTCATTCAGCTCATTTATTGGCACCTAGTGCCCAGATGCTGTACTAGATACTTTGAATATTAGATCATAAATGTCCCTGCTCTCAGGGAGCTAGCATTCTAGATTAGTTACAAAAATCTAAGCTTATTTAGGTACTGATGACGAGGGATAGTCTAACACAGAGATTGCCAAACTATGTCCTGTTGGCCAAAGCTAACCTGCTGCCTGATTTTTGTAAACACAGTTGGATTGGGGGCACATCCATGCTCATTCATCTATGCAGCTTATATGGTTGCCTTCACACCAGAAAAGCAGAGTTAAATCGTTGTGACAAAGACTTTGCATGGCTTGCAAAGCTGAATTATTTGCTCTATGGCCCTTTATGAAAAACTTTGCCAATCCCTGGTCTAACCTATGTTTCCTTACAAAGGAATACACAGCATAAATGGAATCCCAAGAGATCTGGTGTTTCAATTCAGATCTTTTTTTTTTTTTTTTTAAAGATTTTATTTACTTGAGAGTGAGAGAGAAAGAGAGAGAGTGCAAACAGGGGGAGAGGCAGAGGCAGAGGCAGACAACCTCAAGCAGACTCCCCGCTGATTCTGGAGCCCTATTCGGGGATCTTACGACCTTGAACTCATGACCTGAGCTGAAACCAAGAGTCAGACACTCAACCAACTAAGCCACCCAGGCGCCCCTCAATTCAGTTCTTTTTAATGGTGGAGGTACATAAAGGTAAACATGAACTCTCAAGAGCCTGGTAGCAGGTCTGAAATGCTACTCTGTAAGCATCGCATTTATCCAAAGTATTCTGATTTTAAAAACCCTACACATTTTACATGGTACCCCATAACATGGTTGTTTGTTCAATATAAAAATAATGTTTCAGATTTTACCAATACATTGATAGGACAAGGACACGCTCCCTGTTGAACTCTGTGACTTTGGGTTCCACGCATGTTCCAGCTTGAAAAGCATGGTCTGTATTCAAAGTAATATATCTTTCATGTGGAACTTTTCAAGTCAGCCTAGAGGAGAGGGGGTTTTCTCGAGCCTCACTACCCCTTACCACCCAGCAATCAGGAAAGGCCAGTTCATCTAGTTGATATTTGGTCCCAGCATCTGCCCCTTTTGCCTCTTTGGAATACTGGGAATATACAAGGATCTGAAAATAGTTTTCGGTGTACTATACTTTTAGGTTTTCTGAAGCATTACAGTTTTCCTAATGAGAAGAGACATTTAGATATTGTTCACTGTGCTATATTTTATGCCTTTGCCCCTAGTGACCTCTCTTAGAGGTGCTTTGTTGGAGCCCATCAATATATTATTTGTGGACAGAGGCTGTTTAAGTATGTATCTCTTGGTTTGAGGTTATGCTTATGGATTCTTTTGTTGCCTTTGGAACGTTTGGTGGTAGAAAGATTGTTCTGTGTTGATTGAAGCATTGTATTTGTTATTGATGTACAAAAAGGCATTCATTATTTATTGGGTACTACTGATTTTTATTTTATTCTTGGGGAACTGGGATCTGTTCATATTATTAAGTGTTATTTAAGCCCATTAGAAAGAGAATCAGTTAGCTGCACAGACTCAGCCCCTTCCTCTTGGCGGGGATGGATGGTAGGTGGGCTGTGGGGCTGTTACCATTTAAGGGTAGCTCATGAAAGACACTGACTGAGGGCCTACTATATGTTCAGTGCTAAGGGCTCTGCCTGAAGGATCTCACTGAATCAGTACCACAGTCACTGTAAGGTGAAGCTTTTACTCCCATTTTATAGACATTGAAATTTACAGCCTTTAAGCAACTTGATCAAGGTCACTCAACCGAAGAACAACAACAATGTAAGTATATAATAGTAAAAGTTAACATTTATGGAACACTCAATATGCTTGGCCTGTGCTAAACACTTCACACACAGTATCTTTTTTCATTGTCATAGCAGCCTTCCAGAGCAGCTGCTCCCATTCCTGCCGTGGTACAGAGCAGGAAACTGAGGCTCAAAGACATCAGAGAGTCTTCTGCAGGTCGCCAGACTAGTAAGGAGTGAAGCTGAGACTCAAGCCCAGACAGGTTGACTTCAGAGTCATTTTTTTTTTTTTATTCATGAGAGACAGAGCGAGAGAGAAAGGCAGAGGGAGAAGCAGGCTCCCAAGGAGCAGGGAGCCCGATGTGGGACTCAATCCCAGGACTCTGAGATCATGACCTGAGCCGAAGGCAGACGCTTAACCATCTGAGCCACCCAGGTGCCCATCTGAGCCACCCAGGCACCCCAGAGTCATTTTTTAAAAAACCTGTACTAATGCCCATGTCCCTCTAGGCTGGAAGTGGAACTGGGATCTGACAAAGGCAGCTCGCCCTGAGAGCAACGCCCCAGTGGCTCTCCTATTAGTGCTGGACCCCACAACCTGCCAGAGCTGGCCCCTGGACTGGTGCCTCTGGCAGAAAGCCCACCTTCCTAACTGAGCAGGAGTTCCAGAATGGAAGAAGAGCTCCTCCTCCCTGGGTCTCTCTCAGGAGGTGGGTGGGGAATTAGAAGGAGAACGGGGTTGAGAGTTCAGAGCCCCAGGTTCCAGCCCCCGCTCCAGTCCTGTGCGACCCGACGCCAGCCCCAAGCTCTCTCTGGCCAGTGGCCTCACCTATAAAGTGAGGGGGCTGGGCAGGATGAACTCAACACTCTCTTCTGGGTTCAGCTTCTTTGTTTCTGTCATTTCATCTCTGCCCAAGGTGTTGGAGATTTTCCTGTGGATCCTGTGTGAATACAAAGTATAGACAAATCTCTGGATGTGGGGGAGCCACAGACTCTTCTGGGAAGTGGACTGTGAATATCTCATTCTGGGAACCTCCATGGGGCCCTCCCTGTGTCCAGAGGACCTTGACCTGGATGGAGGGATGGAAGGCAGGTGGCAGAGGAGCATAAAGAGGTTGCTGGTGTGAGAGATGGCCTACAGGAAGTCAAGAGCTGTGGATGCCACTTGCACAGAGCATGGAAATGCTTGCTGGGTTGGCAGATCCCAATGACCCAAACTCCCTTTCCTCACTCCTAATGGTGACCTCATTCTCCCCAAGCGCCATGGTTCTACTCACTTCTGAACCTTTCCTAAGGCTGCTTTCTTCATTAGTGATGCCTCCTCATTCCTCTTACACAAATCCTCCTCATCACCCCCATAGAAGTCTCATTTCCTCTGTGTACCCTTCCAGATAATTCTAGCCCTCACTCATCTCTCCTTCCATCTGCAGTCACCTCTACCATGTAGCGTTTCTTTAATTGGTTCCCTTGTGTTGTTTTCAGCTTGGAGCTGGAGTATCTCTGGGACCTTGGCTCAGGACTGTATTGAACACGCCCTCCCCCCATCTCAGAGGGTCTGGGGTATAAACAGGAGATGAAATGGAGTTAAATGCACCTGACTTCTGCATACCTTCCACTCTCAAAAACAAGTATTTCTTGCATTTCAACAATGTGCCAGGTTGCATTCTTGGTGTGATGGATATACAACAGAACAGAAGACAAACACAACATGGTTACTTGTGTACCAGACCTTTGTTCTAGTTTCTGTGCCATTAAACGTCTTCCAAAAGCTGAACAATCAGGCCTAGATGCATAAGCACATCTGATTTGTTTTCCAGAACATGATAATTGTAGGCTTTCCTCTTTTAGCCAGGATTTTAAAGGTAGGGAGTCAGCTTTGATTAAGTAAAAATATGAAAATGTCCTAAAATGGAAAGAACCAAACATTAGCTATTGGTATTTTTAAGGATCCTATTTCCTTCTTCTTATGTAATTTTTTGCTGTTTGTCCGTGGGCTGGGCTGTGAGGATACACTGGCCCATTTAATAATTTGTTCACTGATCAGACACTTGGAGACATGTAAGAGATTCTTGAAGCATTCCTCCCCAACCCCGCAAAAGGGAAGTTATGATAGGATTTAGCCACTAGATGGCAATCCCGGGCTGTAAATGCTTCCCCAATTTTGCGACTACGGGACTTTCAAAAAGAATGTATGGTGATTAACATAAAAAAAAAAAAAGAGCGTTGATAAAATTCAGCCATGGTACATTTTTATCCTGCGTTCCCAAGCACACTTCCCTTCGATGCAGAAACATTTCGGTTGATTTGGAAATGGTCAAGAACACACTAGGTCCTTTGCATTCTTTTTTTTTTATTTTATTCTTATGTTAATCCCCATACATTGCATCATTAGTTTTAGATGAAGTGTTCCATGATTCATTGTTTGTGCACAACACCCAGTGCTCCATGCAGAATGTGCCCTCCTCAATACCCACCACCAGGCTAACCCATCCTCCCACCCCCCTCCCCTCTAGAACCCTCAGTTTGTTTTTCAGAGTCCATCGTCTCTCATGGTTCGTCTACCCCTCCGATTTCCCCCGCTTCATTCTTCCCCTCCTGCTACCTTCTTCTTCTTCTTTTATTTTTTTTTTTCTTAACATATATTGCATTATTTGTTTCAGAGGTACAGATCTGAGATTCAACAGTCTTGCACAATTCACAGCGCTTACCAGAGCACACACCCTCCCCAGTGTCCATCACCCAGTCACCCCATCCCTCCCACCCCACCCCCCACTCCAGCAACCCTCAGTTTGTTTCCTGCAATTATGAATTCCTCATATCAGGGAGATCATATGATACATGTCTTTCTCTCTTTGACTTATTTCACTCAACATAATACCCTCCAGTTCCATCCACGTGGTTGCAAATGGCAAGATCTCATTCCTTTTGATGGGTGCATAATATTCCATTGTATATATATACCACCTCTTCTTTATCCATTCATCTGTCGATGGACATCTTGGCTCTTTCCACAGTTTGGCTATTGTGGACATTGCTGCTATAAACATCCGGGTGCACGTACCCCTTCGGATCCCGACTTTTGTATCTTTGGGGTAAATACCCAGTAGTGCAATTGCTGGCTCATATGGTAGCTCTATTTTCAACTTTTTGAGGAACCTCCATACAGTTTTCCAGAGCGGCTGCACCAGCTTGCATTCCCACCAACAGTGGAGGAGGGTTCCCCTTTCTCCGCATCCCCGCCAACATCTGTCGTTTCCTGACTTGTTAATTTTAGCCATTCTGACTGGTGTGAGGTGGTATCTCATTGAGGTTTTGATTTGGATTTCCCTGATGCTGAGCGATATTGAGCACTTTTTCATGTGTTTGTTGGCCATTTGGATGTCTTCTTTGGAGAAATGTCTGTTCATGTCTTCTGCCCATTTCTTGATTGGATTCTTTGTTCTTTGGGTGTTGAGTTTGATGAGTTCTTTATAGATTTTGGATACTAGCCCTTTATCTGATATGTCATTTGCAAATATCTTCTCCCATTCTGTCAGTTGTCTTTTGGTTTTGTTGACTGTTTCCTTTGCTTTGCAAAAGCTTTTTATCTTGATGAAGTCCCAATAGTTCATTTTTGCCCTTGCTTCCCTTGCCTTTGGCGATGTTTCTAGGAAGAAGTTGCTTCGGCTGAGGTCAAAGAGGTTGCTGCCTGTGTTCTCCTTTAGGATTTGGATGGACTCCTGTCTCACATTGAGGTCTTTCAAACATTTGGAGTCTGGTCCTTTGCATTCTTAACTGTCTTGTTAATTCAGCCAAGTAAAGTTAATTGACTAATAAAGAGGATCTATAGCTAGGGTTAACATTCAAATGTAATTTAGAAATGTACCTGGATTAATTAAAACAATGGATTTAGATTCTACTTTATATGCGAGAATACTGGTATGAAGGTTAAGTGTATCTCAAGAAAATTCTATCTCCCTTCTCTGGGAGTAGGCCCCCATGCATGGCGTGAAGATGGGGGTCTAGTGGTTGTGTCTACACCATGTGACTTTGCCCCTTGTCTAGGGCTACTGAGCCCAAGGGAGACCCAAAGTCCAAACAGAGCCATCCCTGGTCTCATACTTTGGAGAATCACATACTTAGATCAGGGAGACAGAGAGGTGGGAGTTGAATTTTTGAATGGAAAGTACCACTAAATTATTCTTTATTGGTGGCTGATAACTCCTTAGCATTTAATTAATACTGAAATACAATCTCTCCATTTTCTCTGATTGAATCATCTGAATCAGGTTCCATTCCTGGACACCATCAGGAAATGGACTAGACCGAAATGGATTTCTATTTATTTTTGGCATGTAAGAAGGTAATATGACTCAAGAAGAAAGCCATAAATTGATTTACAATAAATGCCTAGTCTTCTTGCTTGCTATCTGTACCTTGGTCACTATTTGGCATTAATGTGAGGAGTGTTAGATGCTGGACTGACCATTTTTTCTGAGTTAGTCACCAGGCAATCAGACTCTATGATACAGTCCTTAACTGATGATATTGCCCACAAGGCCAATGAGTATAAACTATAATTCCCCAAAGTTGAACTATCCTTTTCTTAAACCACTGTTTCAGTCAGTGGAAATAAATTAAGATGGTTTGATAGCACAGAGAAAAAGGATTATTAGCTAAGTCAATGGTTCTCAACTGGGGCGATTGATTTTACCCTCCCCCTCCCAGGGGACATTTGGCAATGTCTGTCAACACTTTTTGGTTGTCACAAGCAGGGGTGGGTGGGGATGCTTCTGGCATCTACTCAGCTTATACTTACAGATTTCATTCTTTTCTCCTTTCTATAGTTTTTTTTTTTTTTAAGATTTTATTTATTTGTCAGAGAGAAACATAGCGAGAGAGGGAACACAAGCAGGGGGAGTGGGAGAGGGAGAAGCAGGCTTCCCGCCGAGCAGGGAGCCCGATGCAGGGCTTGATCCCAGGACCCCGGGATCATGACCTGAGCCGAAGGCAGACACTTAACAACTGAGCCACGCAGGCGCCCCTCTCTTTTCTATAGTTTTTAAGAACTCTTTAGAACTTTTGAAGTCCAGGAATGCCACTAAACATCCTACAATGCACAGGAAAAATCCCTGCAACCAAGAACTGACGAATGTCAGTAGTGCTGAAGTTCAGATACTCTGGCTCAAACTTTTCACCTTCATCCAGTGGTACAAAATTTTAGATACTTCGAGGAATTTCCTAAGTTACTCTGGAGTGAGGGAATCTGATTGGCTCAGCCTGGGTCAGGATTGGCTCATCCTCCTAAGAGGATGGATGGGGATGTCTCTGGCTGTTTGGGTAGGATACAGTGTTTGGTCCCTGAATCTCTGTTCTCACAGCTTTTACTCCCCATATCCATCCCTTTGCACACCCTTTCCAGATCCAGTTGTTTGAGAATTGCATGAGACCATCCATCTGTCTCCAAGAAAAAATAATCCAAAATGCAAATGTTCTCTGCTAAGTACACAGCTGTGCAAAGAACCATTTAAACCAGGGCTGGCAATTTTTTTTTTTTTTTAAAGGAAACTATTCCAAAACTTCTACAGCCCTTTAAAGAGTACATTAAAAAAAAAAAAAAAAAAAAATCTCTTGTTGAGAGAGAAAGTTGCCCATCTCTTTTCAATGAATTTGTTTCCTGCTTACATGAGACTTTGGGAAATCCTAGAGACAGATTTATTTAACTTCTTTCCTTTGTATTGTCGAGTTCCCTCCCATTCGTGAGGGCAGATCACCCAACGGTACCGAGTCTCAGTTTTTATCTATAAAATGGGGATGATAACACCTACTTCACGAATTGTTCTGAGGTGGCTGTTCACTCCTGTCCAGCTCAGGATAACCTCTTCTCTCCCGGCCCACCTGCACACACTGGTTTGGCCTCCGGTAGCCGTGTTTGTGGTACGTGATCTTGTCCTTCTGGCCGTACCTGATTGGTCCAGGGAGGAGCTCCCGACCCAGGCTGAGCCGATCAGATTCCCTCACTCCAGAATTTGAAACTGAGAATGGGGACGCCTGCAAGCAGGCAACTGCTGGAGCTGGATCTCTGCGATGTCATTCCTTCTCCAGGCTTCATGTTGTGCCTTCTAAATGTACTTATTTCTTTAAGTTCTCTTTCCTGAGTTTAACTTTCAAAACTTTTTTTTTTTTTTTTTTTTTGTCCTGACTTAGCCAATATTTGTAGATTTTGTTCTCTTCCCTTTCTCCTTTTATACCTATTTAGAACCTACACTCCCCACACCATCCTGCACCTCCGGTACTGTGGGCGTTTGATGGACGCTGCTTCCTTTAGCTGGAATGCTTTCCCCATCCAGTCTGCACTTGCAAGCACTTCATAGCCAAATTCAAAGGCCACTTCAAAAGCTCTCTCCTCCAGGACTGTCTGGTTTTCCCCAAAAGAAGGAATCTACAGGTTGCTTCAGAAGGGAATCCTTTCTGTTTTATATTCATTATTAATATAGACATCACTTACTTTCCTGTGAGTGTGCATGCCTTCTTGGGGCAAGGTCTTTGCTTTTCATTTTTTCATCTTTGGTATCTAGTACTGTTTTACACATGGTAGATAATTGAAAGTTATCAAATTAATGAATTATTCATTTTATTTATTTGTGGCCTGGGAACTTCTTCAGTAATAGTCATCTTTTTCAGGGCCATAATAAAATGCTAATGTATATTAAAATAAAATTCAGAGAAAAGTAAGGGCCTATTTCAAATGTTTTCTTCTCTGTGGTGTTTTCTTTGGATTTCCCCTCAAGACTTAACACTTTCATTTGATATTTTAGTCAGATAATTCAGGAGATGAAGCCAGCTGGGGAGAGAAATATTTTCTCTCTTTTGTCATGACTGTGTGGACAGTATCACTAATTAAGTTAAGCTGGCATGGAAAGATTTACATAAGCATAAAAGAAACGATGGAATGTTCTAGAAAAACAACCCAAGATGATAAACATAAACCAGGGAAATTTAGAGTCTAGTTAAACCATTCAACAAACAGAGATGGAACACTGTGATTCTCAAAAGTCAGGTCCTGTATCCTAGAGATGATTTGAGGTGGCACAGAGGTGGGGAATCAAATGGCCTTTATCCATTCCTTCCGATGACCTCAGGAAGAACGTCTCAGGGTGGCAGAAGAATGTCTTCAATTTGCTCATCCCCTTCTGTTTTAAAGACAGGGTAGTTTTGTTGATATCTGGAGCTCCTTTCTGCAGGGAACCGTATCAATCTAGAATTTTACTAACATTGTTTTGTCACTGAAGTTATTTTTATCTTATTTACAATCAGACAGAAAAAGATTCCCTTTAAAACGTAAGTTTAGAAATGAGAGTAGAGGGGCGCCTGGGTGGCTCAGTCGTTAAGCGTCTGCCTTCGGCTCAGGTCATGATCCCAGGGTCCTGGGATCGAGCCCCGCATCGGGCTCCCTGCTCAGCGGGAAGCCTACTTCTCCCTCTCCCACTCCCCCTGCTTGTATTCCCTCTCTCGCTGTCTCTCTCTCTGTCAAATAAATAAATAAAATCTTAAAAAAAAAATGAGAGATTCGAAAAAATAAAAAGTAAAACAAATAATAGCACCAGTGGTGTGCAGGTGTGGTGTGAGGGTGGTGAAGAATCATGTTTTAGAAAGACGTGCTGTACACTGCATGTTTAACTGTGGTGAATGTTAAAAATATGTCAGATTTGATAAAGGGAGGGTGACTTACAAGTACATATCTGTCCTAATTCTTTTCAAAGCCACGTTTGGAATAGATTTCTCTCTGAAATCTCATCATTAATATGTATATATGAGGATTTATTTTTACATAATGTTAAGTCCTTAATTCCTCTGAATCATTTCCATGTTACATTTCACTTTCTTTCCACTTTGTGTGTGTGCGTGTGTGCATCCTGCTTTCAACAGAACAGAATGGCAAACATTAACTGTCATATTCTGCTTCTGACAAACTGTGCAAACCTCTGCCTAATCCAATTATTCTGTATAATTAAAGCAGTTTTAAATTACAACTGAGCTCAATTTTAAGGGAAAAAAATAAATCTCTTTTTAATTTTCTAGTGCCTTAGTTTTACACAGCTTTGCAAATTGTACTTATGGCCTACATATAAAAATAAACCTAAATGTAAATTATGATTTAAATCCCCATGGACAAGCTGTTCTGTTTTATTTGTTAGAAAGCAAATAAGACCTACTTTATGGCCTGTTTACTAAACTGAAAATTTCAAATTGAGGGAGTTAAAAGACATCAACTATATTA
This sequence comes from Mirounga leonina, assembly GCF_011800145.1. NCBI lineage: Eukaryota > Metazoa > Chordata > Mammalia > Carnivora > Phocidae > Mirounga > Mirounga leonina. The sequence goes on along the minus strand of NW_023270855.1, from coordinate 29,268,159 downwards.
ATGCCATAAACTATAGAAATTACTCAGTAGAGTAATGCTCTTTGGATAATCTGAGAATCTTTATAACAAACCATTATTTGATGTTTTCCTTTTCAATTACATGGTAATAAGGAATTAAAAAAATATATATATGCACATGACATATGCTTACCATCTAAGCTATTGTTTAAGCAATCTATAGAGGCAAAAGACTCTAACCTGTGAGTTTTTTTGTAAATTAGTTCAGTGACTGGAGATCATTCAAGTATACATTTACTCTCTTCTCTTCCCTATCAGGATTGTTTCACTACCAACACTTTAAAAAAACCAATGGGAAGAAATTGGATTCTTTAAAAGCCATAATTATTTGAGGTCGCAAATATATTCAGCCTCAAACTGTCATATGAAATTCTAATTGAGACACTGCAGAGTAAACAGTGTGTTCATAAACCGGTTAAGCCATCCCTTGCCTTGAGGAAGTTTTTGCAGGTACAATCTTTCATGCTAATAATGTCTAAATATTTAGGGCTCCTCTATTGTAGAGTAGAGTGTTCCTCCTTCTCTGTTCAGATTCTCAAATTAGGTAGAAACAAATTTGGAAGGTGTTCTGCTCCGTGACTCCCTCCCATGGGCATAACCAGATTGGAAAGAAACACTTCCTGACATGCAGGGGAGTAAAGCGCTCTACCAGTTTGTACGGCTATGCATTGAATACCACCTGAGCTGTGTTCACTCACTTGGCGCCATGACACGGGACAAAGCAGCATGTGGATTAGATACAATTCCCTGTACATATTAGCCAGTAAGCAATCATTTCCTTACAGACTCAAAAAAAAGTATATAAAAGTACAAGAGAATCAGAGGGCTATTGATACAGGGACAATCCGGAATCTTCTATATTTGACTACGTTGTTGTGTGTGTGTGCAAAACTTAGTAACTAATTACCAGAAACATGCTTCCTATTGACGGTGACTTACCAGCTGTGGTGACAATGAATGACCTGCTCTTCTGCTACTCAGGCAATAGCACCACAACTCTCCAGTTACTCCAACCACAGACCTCGACACTGTCCTGGATTCCTCTTTTGCCGCCACTACTTCCACACACACATATTTGACTCGACCATGAGACTTTGTGTATCATTCTCCAAAACGTATCTATTTTTCCTCACTGTCAATCCATCATCACCATCATCACCTCTTGCTTGGACAACTCTCTACTAGTTTCGTTATGTCTGCTTTTTTTTTTTTTTTAAAGAATATATATGAAAAAGTTTTTTCCTAAGAATTTTTAAAATAAAACTTTATTGAAGTATAATTTACATGCCACGAAATTTTTCTCTTTTAAGTGTACGGCTCAATGATCTTTAGCAAATTTACAACATTGCGCGACCATAATTATGATCCAGTTTTAGAATACAACTGTCACCCCAAAATGATCTTTTATGCCTGTCTACAGCCAATTAACCTTCCATCTGAAATCCCAGGCAACCACGAGTCTATTTCTTGTCTCCATAGATTTGCATTTTCTGGACAGCTTATATGAATGGACTCCTACAATGTGGGATCCTTCACATCTAGCCTCTTTTACTTATCATAATGTTTTTGAGGCTCATCTGTATTGTAACACTCATCAGTACTTCATTCCTTTTTATTGCCAAATGGTATACCCTAAAGCATGTGTAATTTTTGAAGCATAGTAATTAAATAAATACCCAGGAAGCCATCACTCAACTTCAAATTAAATTACAAAGCTACTTAGTGCTCTGCTTCTCCTTCCAATACATTGCCCATGTAGTAACTGGCATCATGGCCATCCTTCACTTACAACTTTCTGATGGCTTCCGTCACAGTTACATTAAATCCAAGGTGCTTCCATGGTCTACAAGGCTCTACCTGATAGGATCCTTGCTTATCTCCCTTATTACTTTTCCCCTTACTCACATACTCCATATATAATGTTCTTCTTTCTGTCCCTTGAATATCACAAGGTACTTCCACATTGAGGATTTTAAATCTGCCTTTTCCTCCTCCTTAAATAGTTCTTCTGCTTGATCTTCAGGTGACAAAGTGATTCCTGACATGGAAGTTTCAATTCCAATAATGCCTCCTCAGGGAGAGATTTCCTGACCAGCCAATCTAAAGGAAATTTTCCTCTACCCAGTCATTCCCCATCATACCACTCTGTTTAATTTTTTTCATAGTACTCACTGCTCTCTTAAATGATCTTATTTGTTTACATACCTATTTTATGTCTCCTCTCACTAGAATACAGTCTCCTTGGGGGCAGCGACCATGCCTGTCTTGTTCATTGTTGTATCCCTTGCACCTAGAGCAACATCTAATTCATTTTTTTATGTCAACAACTATTTATTGAATGAGTAAGGAAACAGGTATGAATAAGGATGCAGAATTAACAGAATAAATCAGGATCCAAGGTGAATCTGGAGATCTGAAACAGCCAGACAAGATAGTAGAGCTGCATGAAACCACAGTCTTTGGTTTGGTTGGACTGACAATATTTTTGGATCTGTGAGTTCCCATTTTTTTTTTAATTTTAATTTTTTAACTTTTTAAAAAGATTTTATTTATTTATTCATGAGAGACAGAGAGAGAGAGAGAGAGGCAGAAGGAGAAGCAGGCTCCCCAAGGAGCAGGGAGCCCGATGTGGGACTCGATCCCAGGACCCCAGGATCATGACCTGAGCTGAAGGCAGACGCTTAACTATCTGAGCCACCCAGGTGCTCTCCCATTTTCTTTTTAAAATAAGTCTTCCTATGAATAAATTTTAATTACTTATCCCTTGATCAGGTTTAACCTCATGTGGAGAGAGTATGTACTTCTGTTCAGCACTTGGGCCTAAAAAAATCAGTACAAATACTGCTGGTTTGGAGTTTTGTGTGATTTACCCCACTTTAAACAAGGTGTTTGACATCAATTTCAAGAGACTTATGGTTTCAGTCATCCTGGCAACCTGGGTTTAGAATTAACTACTAACTGCCTCTCTATTTAGAGTGTCCTCAAGGTTATGTAGATTTCTGACATCTTCAGTGCCTGGGTATTTTATATTTCAAACACAGGTCAAAACCTTTTTATTAGTTTACTTATTAAAAAGAGATAAAAGCCAAAATGAAGAAAGAATACTTTCCTCAAATATTTTCCCTCAAATATATATACAAATATTCCCTCAAATTATATTTATATTTCCTTTTATATTTACACATCCATTTTTTCTATATATCATACTTTTTCCTAGACCGTATAAGAGTTTAAGTATTAGACAATGAAGTTGGTAGCTGATTTTACATTACTTTAACTAAAGCCAGTGGTATTAACCTTAGTCCTAAGACTTGCTTGGCAGACATATTTTCACTTGAATTTAGCACCTACAATATGGGTATGGTGTCTTGATCCCCGCTAGGTTAAAAAAAAAAAAATTGGGAAGGAACTAACAAAAAAACTCCATTTAAAAAAGGACTTAAATTGTTAGTGGTTATTGTAAATGACCTGGAAAACTCCCACAATGAGTTGTTTGTATCATGTGCATTGTTTCTCCCTCTAGTTTAATCTGTGACTTTGTTTTCTCCTGATGCTGTAACTACACTATATCCCACACAAATATAGCCAAGATGTTACTTGCTCTCACTTCAATGTACAAACACTACAATGTAATCTGCTTGCATGAAGTTTCACTCTGTTGTTTACATAATAATTCTAATCGTGAAGCTTTTTATGTATCCAGACAAATGGAGCAAATTGAGATTGCTCAGTGAGGCCTGAGCATGACCTTCATTTGAACACAGTGACTTGTTTGCTGCTTGTATACAAACAGCTAAACTGTATCTTAATCCCAGGCTCAAATTTAAAAGCTCCAGTGAATGCTCTAAGGCTACCAGAGACAAAGATGGTATCTGATGGTGGAAGCTGAGGAGACAGAAGTCTCCCAACAAATAAATTCAGCAAGTGACTATCAGTCAGACACCTTCCCCCAGTACACAGGATGATGGAAGTTGAATAGACGTGTTCACTCAAATAGGATGACCAACTGTTCCACTTTGCCCCCCGGGCACAGGACTTTCAGTATTAAGACTGGAAAGTTCTGGGCAAACAGGATGAGCTGGTCACCCTATTCACCAATACGTAGGAACTAACTAGGTATGAACAAATACCATCCCTAGGAATTTCTCCAAAAGAAACAATCATAGATGAGCATAAAGATTTCTATACAAGTTTATCTATCATGTGCATATATCCGCGGGTGTGTATGTTCACACGCTCACATATACAGAAAAGCAAACTGGAAACACCACCATAATATTTACAATCATTATTGCTGGTATTAGGATCATGAGTAATTTTTAAATTTTTTCTTACACTCTCCCTCAATTTTTGGCAACAGACATATTAAATTTTTGATCAGAAAGTACTGTATCTAATTTTAAAAACTAAGCCAATAATAGGACTGAGCATAGTACCTTATACAAAATAGATGCTAAAAAATATTATTTGAAGTATATGTACAAAATATGTATTTATTTCCTGCCCAGATTTTTCAGCAGCTGCATCTGTTAGCAGAGTCCTGGGTCTAAGATTGCACTGTGAAGTTGGGAGTCAAGCCTGATTTACTTAAATGTAATTAAACATTATCTTCACGAAAGACTTCAAGTACCCAACACTCACATTATCTATAGAAAACTGCTCCCTTGCTCAATGAGATTGGATCCATTGTAGGTTATTTCTTCAAATTCTTTCACATTAATACCTCCCTACCAGCAGCAAGAATTACCATAAGCACAGTGCAATCTGACTTTTAAACCAAGCACGAAATGAAACCTTGAGGGGAAAGTGAATTCATTAATTTTCTTTTTTGGTTTGGTGTCAATGTCACCCTAATGTCAGCATGTAACATTCTGTTAAAGACATGTCTTCGCTAACGTGGAAAAAGAACAAATTTGGTACAGCTGTAGAGTAATTTTTGCAGGGAATAAAAGACTCAGCTAGAGAATTGACTGTCTCAGTTCCCAGCTGTACATCCATTACCCACAAAGTTTTAAGAGATGCCAGGCTGGCTTCAACTCACACAAGGTCATTCACCAAGACACAGGAATTACAACTTACAAATCGGCAAGCAGTGTGTGCAAAGCAAGGTTAGGTGGTAATAAAGAAACTTAACACTAATGAGGGAAGGGCCAAGGGTCGTACGGGGTTAGAATGTAACCTCTAGAGTGCATAGCATTTCCCTAGGGATGGGTAACAAATGGAAGTAAGAAGGGTCTTGGCTCTTTGTCCCCATGTTTCTTGAGCCTGTCCCTTCCACTCCCCTTCCTCTGCCACCACCAAGCACCATCATCTCCCACATGACTGTGACAGCCGCCCAGATGGTGTCCCTGTTTCCATTACTGCCCATTCCCCGTGTAGTCATTCTCCACTTAGCAGCCAGAAGGCTCTTTTATATACGTAAATACCATTAGGTTACCTTCAAGCTTAATATCCACATTTCAAACTGTGGTCTCCAGACCCTGTGAAATCTAGCTTCAGCCAACCTCACTGACTCACTTCCAACTCCCTTCCCCCTCACTCTGCTCCAGTTCCCCTGGCCTTTTATCTGCCCCTCAAACATGCCAGGCTCTCCCCTACAGGGTCTCCGCAATCTCTATTATCTCTGCCCAGCATGCTCTTTCCTGCACCAGCTCCTTCTTTTTGACTTTTAAGCTCAATTGTCATTTCTTGGGAATACTTTCTGACCAACTTGGCTAATCTCCACGGAATCACCCTGCATCTCTGTTTCCCAGCAAAGCTGGAGGGCCCTGAACCCGCATTTTAACTGAATCTTAAATGGACTGAGGGTTACAATAAATATTTTGAAAAGGTTGAGCATTGACATCACAAAATAAGCTTCTGGGAATACAAGAATCCAATAAAATTATTAACAATTTAGTCATATTATAATTTTATTATTAAAATTTTAATAGTCAAAATTTAAACTTTTGTTATTATGTGGTAGGAACAAGAATTTCTTAGCACTCTCAGCTAAAATCTTCACTTCGGTGCCCCTATATGGCGCATTTATGACGGATGCCAAATAGATAATTGCTTTGCTTTGAGGTTGGTGGAGGAGTGAAATATTTTGGGGCCTGCTCTGCCAGGGTGTGGAACTATCAACAGTGACAATGACTTATTAAGCTTTTCTTTTTTCTGGATAGGAACAGATTAGGGTAAGCTTTATCATATTTTGTTTTATGGGATGAATGCTGGTACACCAAATGGGTCTACAAAGATTAGAATTATGATACAGCCTAACTTTTATTTTTCTGCCTTGTACTACAATTTAAATTTTATAAAAAATTTCTTGGCTCAAAAGGGATATAATGTTCCTCAAGATATCAAGCTAATACATCTTTTTAATATCCATCTACTTATTTAGCTGTTTGAAAATCTTAATGGTTTTTTCATATAAAATAGTTTTAAAGTTGTAAGTTATGACATATGTCGACAATTTGGTAACAAATATGTGTGTTAGTGTGTGTACAGAACCACTGACTGATAGAATTCAACATATAAAGCATATATTAAGATTTTTACTCTAATGTGCATTTGGAATGTTCACTTATATTTCAAAATGAATATTCAGATGTTAACAATAAGCCAGAATGATATACCTTGCCTGTATTGTAGACATTATCACGTGATTGGCTATGGTAGTTAATTATGTGATTACATGACCACTGAGCACACACAAGTGCAGTGATGACAGACATGACTTTGAAATAACATGTGACTATCAGGTCTTCCAAAGACAAAGGTGAAGCAAAGTTACTAGATTTTAACTGAATAGTGAGGCCAAGCCCAAACTTTGGTGCATCCCTACCCAATGATCTGAAGTGGTCTTGTCTAATGATTGTCTGTCCTGTTAGACTGTGGGTGCCACAATGGCAGGATTTTTGCTTCTTTTGTTCCCTGCTCTATCCTCAGCACCATGCACAGTGTTTAGCATATGGTAGGTCCTCACACACATGAGACAGAGGAAGGAAGGGTTGATTGAATGAATGAAGTATAATGAATAGCAAATTGTGCTCTCCTCTCTGCAATCTGATGCTCCCTTTGACCTACAAATATCTGTGTGATCAGCAGGTAACAGGCCTTTGGTATGAATTCTGGTCACAGCTAGACCAAAAGAGCACAATGAGTCCTAAAGGCTGCCATTTCTAGAGACCAGGCTGGTTCTGAGATTTGTTTTGTTTGGGGTCTCTCTAAAGTAGGGAAGTGAGAAAGAGAGAAGCATTTTCCAGGCCCCAAGTCTTGATATACCTGGCTCAGCAGATAATCATTTAGTTTTGCTTTGGAGGATAGTTTGTGTGATTTGATGCATCAGGGAGAAAAACAAGGTGACAACTCATGGCAGGGCAGAACTGGGATTTCAAATGCCAAGATTCCTGCTTCCAATTCCTCTCTCCTAATAGCCTTCAATTATTGATATTGCAACTCTGTTGTACTACTTGATACGTAAAGCAATGGTAGACAAGTGCTCTCTTTTTATTCCTTTTGTTTCTCTAGTAAATTTACAGAAGAAAAAAAATTCCAAACAACAAAACCTTACCTTAATTAGATTGCATGATAGCCTATTTGCTAAATGACAAGATACACCCCACTTTACATAGATTTACTTTAACTGGTGATGCACCTAGCAATTCCTTGGTGTGCATGTATGTGTAAACATATGTGTATTTTGTTCATTACTTGAAAAGTGTTAGTGGTTTGGTATCAAGAAGAGCTCACGAATAGGCTCACTTCATTTTTCAGACTTGTTCTGTTCTTTTAGATACTGAGCACTCATTTCAGTACAGAAAACTGACATAATTATCATTATGACCATTAGTATTCTAAAGAGGTTTTCAAGTCCATCACAGGGACCTTCTTCTTAGCTTCTCCCAGAGCCATTTGCCATTAAGGCTTAGCTCTGAGTCGATCAGTATTTATTGATCATCTATTAGAGGTAAGGTATTATAAGAAAACCAGCCTGATATACAGATTTTTTTCAAGTACAAGTAAGTCATCTACATATAAATGAACACATTCCAAGGGAAACTAAAAAAGTGCATCTAAACTAAAAAAGGGCACCCAACTGATGACCTTTGTTCCCTGTTTCCCTTTCACCCTGGTTCTACTGAAGACAATAATAAATTATAAAGATAAGAATAACAATGCTTAAATTGTCCCAAGTGTTTTGCATATATTATTAAATTTGAATCCTCATCAACAAGCCTATAAGTATCGTTAGCTCATTTTATAGTGGAAGAAACATAGGTTTAGAAAGATTTAGTAATTCATCCAATGTAACAAGGTCAATGGCACAATCCAAACTACAGATTATCTTACCCCAAAGCTTTTACTCTTATGCTTATACTGAACCCTTATTTTCCATATTATCACCAAAATGTTTCCAAACAGATTCCAGCTATGAAAGGCTCTCTGGAATAGCTGCTTCACCCCAAACTCTCTGAACCACAAGCTATGGGGTACAGAGAAAGCTTTAAGTCCTTATAAAGGAGCCCAGGGAATTTTGCGACTCCAGAGTTTAAGCACTAGAATCCCAGAAGTTTCCAAACAGCATGATGACTGGCATTATGATAAGAAGAGCATCTGCATTCCCCAGAAGCCCCACACTCATCTGCATCCCTGCAGTGAGGTGAGCTCTGTGTCATAGCACAGGAGGCTTTGTGGTAAAACAGATAAGACACAGAGAAAGATGATCTCCGCAGCACTCTAGCCTCTCTTGAAGAAAGGCTCTGATCCAGAAAGAAGCTGGAAGAATTGGCCTGTAGAGATCCAGGCTTAGGGGGCTGAGTGATTTGGCATGGTGTGGCTCTGGGGGAGGACTTGGGAAGGACTGCTGCCCTTTTGTATTCCTCTTGCCTTCAGTAGCTAGCTCTTGTATCATCAAATTGATGGCAGCCTACCCTGAGGGTCTGCCCTCTGGCTCTGGAAAGAAGTTTGGACATAGTGCCCTTCCTCCTTAGGCAGGTTTGGCTCTTTGCTTTCCAATGGTTTGGAGTCATATAGCCTGGATTTAAGGAGTTGTAGGATTTTAGGGCAGGCTTCCTAACTTCTCTGAGCTTCTTTGTTATGTGTAATGAGGACATAGAGGGGATCTATTTCTGACAGTACCAGGTAGGATTCAGTGAGATTATACTCCATTTTTGGCCATTATTTCTTGAGAGGTTACAATATGCCATGCACTGAACTCAGCTGCTAACATGGATCATATTTTTCAACACCAAGCCTATAGGGCAGGTTGTATTATTGTCTCTGTTTCAAATTTGAAGAAACGGAAACTCAGAGAAGAGAATCTATTTGCCCAAGGTCACCCAGTCTGTAGGGTGGAGCTGGGATTTAAACCCCAGGTTTTCTGACTCAACCATGGCACCTGACTCAACCGCTAGGTGCCAGCTCACTACCTGGCACCTAGCAGATTTCAAAGCATGGTAGGGGCAATTGTTATTGATAATGATTTCCATGAAGAGGGATGATGATCATTATCATCAGTGGCTATTCTGGGATTTTGTAAGCACCTCGAAGGTTGGGGCCACCCGTGGTTTATCTTTGCAGACTCATCTATGCAGCACCTAATAGTGCTGCTGCATATGGGTCGAATGATGCCTGCTGAGCTGAGTGTCTGCGGTGGGGTGAAACACCTGTGTTAGTGCTAATGTGTGACAATACATTCATCATCACTGAAACAGGGGCAGAGATTTAACCCATGACATAACTGTGTTTATGGAAAAGAAATGAGCCTTATTGGATAGTTTCGCTGAATAGTCAATGCTAATTAAAAAAAACCTTCTCTTAAATGTCCAGTGGAAAAAAGACAGTCTCTTCAACAAATGGTGTTGGGAAAATTGGACAGCCACATGCAGAAGAATGAAACTGGACCATTTCCTTACACCACACACAAAAATAGACTCAAAATGGATGAAAGACCTAAATGTGAGACAGGAATCCATCAAAATCCTTGAGGAGAACATAAGCAGCAACTTCTTCAACCTCAGCCGCAGCAACTTCTTCCTAGAAACATCACCAAAGGCAAGGGAAGCAAGGGCAAAAATGAACTATTGGGACTTCATCAAGATAAAAAGCTTTTTTTGCACAGCAAAGGAAACAGTCAACAAAACCAAAAAACAACCAACAGAATGGGAGAACATATTTGCAAATGACATATCAGATAAGGAGCTACCCAAAATCTATAAAGAACTTATCAAACTTGGGCGCCTGGGTGGCTCAGTTGGTTAAGCGACTGCCTTCGGCTCAGGTCATGATCCTGGAGTCCCTGGATCGAGTCCCGCATCGGGCTCCCTGCTCGGCAGGGAGTCTGCTTCTCCCTCTGACCCTCCCCCCTCTCATGTGCTTGCTCTCTCTCATTCTCTCTCTCTCAAATAAATAAATAAAATCTTTAAAAAAAAAAAAAAAGAACTTATCAAACTCAACACCCAAAGAACAACTAATCCAATCAAGAAATGGGCAGAAGACATGAACAGACATTTCTGCAAAGAGGACATCCAAATGGCCAACCGACACATGAAAAAGTGCTCAACATCACTTGGCATCAGGGAAATACAAATCAAAACCTCAATGAGATACCCCCTCACACAGTCAGAATGGCTAAAATTAACAAGTCAGGAAATGACAGATGTTGGCAAGGGTGCGGAGAAAGGGGAACTCTCCTACCCTGTTGGTGGGAATGCAACCTGGTGCAGCCACTCTGGAAAACAGTATGGAGATTCCTCAAAAAGTTGAAAATAGAGCTACCATATGATCCAGCAATTGCACTACTGGGTATTTATCCCAAAGATACAAATGTAGGGATCCGAAGGGGTACGTGCACCCCGATGTTTATAGCAGCAATGTCCACAATAGCCAAACTATGGAAAGAGCCAAGATGTCCATCAACAGATGAATGGATAAAGAAGATGTGGTATATATATACAATGGAATATTATGCAGCCATCAAAAAAATGAAATCTTGCCATTTGCAATGACGTGGATGGAACTAGAGGGTATTATGCTGAGCGAAATAAGTCAATCAGAGAAAGACATGTATCATATGACCTCACCGATATGAGCATTTTGAGAAATAAGACAGAGGATCATAAGGGAAGGGAGGGAAAAATGAAACAAAACGAACCCAGAGAGGGAGACAAACCATAAGAGACTCTCAGTCTCAGGAAACAAACTGAGGTTTGTTTGGAGCGGAGGGGGCTGGGAGGGATGGGGTGGCTGGGTGATGGACACTGGGGAGGGTATGTACTATGGTGAGTGCTGTGAATTGTGTAAGACTGATGGATCACAGACCTGTACCCCTGAAACAAATAATACATTATATGTTAATTAAAAAATAAAAATAAATAATAATGCAGGAATAGTGAAAAAGAAAAAAAGAGTAGCATGGGGATCATTATGGATTCTGGACAAAAGAGAATCAAGGAAAACAATCTTCCCAGCACTCTCCAGATAAGATTTTCTAACAGACCAACAATGGGGTCTCTTAGGTTCAAGTGCCGTAGGAATATTATGCAAATGTCAGATAAAATATTCTTTTTTCATTAAAAAAAAAACCCCTTCTTTTAGTGGCATAATATCTTTCAGAAAGGCAGAATGAGTTAAAAGTACAAGTTTTGGATTTGGCTCCTGGCTCAGCTATTTATTATCTGTGCAATTTTGACCAAGTTACTTAACCTCTCTGAATCTCAATATTTCCATCAGTAAAATTTAGGGAATAACAATAGTACCTATCTCATAGGTGTCAGTAGGGCATTAAACAAGACATGGACTATGAAATACTTAGCATAGCACCTGGCCCATAGAAAGTGTTGCATCAATGTAAATTACTATTTTAGACCCAGGCTATTTTTTCCCCCATCGCTCTCTCCTTCCCCCAAACAAGAATGAAGCTATGATAATAATAGTCAACATGACAGGCAGTGTTTTAAATACTTTGTATTTGTTAATTAACTTAATTTTCACAAAAATGTGGAGACTGAGGCACAAGAGTTAAGTTAACCTGTCCAAGCTCATGCAGGCTCCTGATCCTATGCTCTTGTCCAAAATGCCACATTGCTTCTATGTATTGATGAATCTAGACCAAGCCTCTCTTATTTTCTTATTAGTGAGATAAATTGAGTTCCTGGGTTGCATGCCATTATATTATTACATATAAGAAATAATATACCATTCCTTCCTACATTCTACCCGATCACTAGGTAACAAGTATAGTGGTTTTCCATACCTACAGATAAATGTATTGCCCTGGATTTCCACTAAACAGTGATAGGTCATCAGTCCAGATCCCAGATAACTCCAGCATTAGGTACAAGTGATAGGTAAGTTCAGACAAAGTATTCAAGGAGCTGAACCAGAAAGTAAATGAACTTTGTATCACTTAGTCCTTAAAGGGTTAGAGTAAGAAATATCTTTGTTTTATACCTACCTTATCTTGGACTACCCAGGAAATCAGAACTTTCATGAATTTCTCACATTACAATGGAGCATCACTGTGTAACTGTCAAACTTAAGCCACTACTCAATTATCCAGTTCTGAACTCCTACCAACTCTAGAAACTTCACCCCCCACCCCCGCCTTGTTACTTGAAATTCCTGAAAACTCTGCCATAAGGTCTGTCATTATGGCTCTTTTCTGGGTCAGCTGGATGAACAACCTATAGAATTGCTGGGGGAGCAGTGGTCTTGGATACCACTCATCAGAACACAGTGAAGCTGGAAAGCTTGCTAACCTGTATAAGATGGGGTGGCAAATTTATGACAGAGTTGGGTATAGCAGGAGGAGCTCTGTCTCTGAAGCTTAGTCTCTAGCACCCCATTCCTTTCCACCATCTACCCTACTGCTTCTTGTTTTCTCACTCCCCAGCTCACAAGCAAACACAAACTGGTTTTCAATAAAAGTTGTGGCTTCTGGACCAAGCTTTCTGGGCTGGGAGGCGGTACTGCCTCGGAGCGCCCCAAACTGTAATTATAATTTTGCTTCTTCCCAACCCACACATCTTCTGGGAGCCTAGCAAAATTGAATTTCTGGGTCAGTGTTGGCCTTTACCATTTATTATTTAATTAACTCTGAAAGAAGCTAAGCCTCTCTCTCAGAAAGGAAAAACAAGAGAAATGGTAGCCAAGCTCCCACTCAGTACAACATAAACGTCTCCTGGACTGTGACCTTGAACATGGAACTCAAGAAAGCTAAACAAGAAAGCAGGTGATTCTCAGAGGCCTCACACCCTTGCCAATGAGGTGGTCTTTGCAGTTCTGAAAGCTATAGTGACTCCTGTGCCTGGGACACTTGGATTTTTCCCACCAGCTTTTCTCTGTGGCTCTATGCCAAGGATCAGGTCTATATCATTCCCGTAACCCTAATGCCTGGGAAATAGTATGCGCTCCATATTTGTTGACTAATACACCCTTCGTTCCAAATTAACTCTGGTCCTTAAAGATGCTTTAGGTTTCAAGACGGAAATCCAATCATATCCTCCCTGGCTTAAAACCCCCTGACAGCTTCTCCATGGTCTCGGAATGAAGTTCAAACCCTGCATGTGGCCTAGGAGGCCCTGAGTTGGCCCTGCCTTCTTTTTCAGTCTCCTCCCGTAGCGTGCTCCCCATCATTGACTAATCTCTACTCACACTGCTCTCCTTTCTGGTCCTGGAACACACGGAGCTCCTTCCTATCTGAAAGCCTTTGCACTTGTTCTTCCCTGCACCTGGCATCTTTTCCTTGTTATTTCTTCTTCTTCTTTTTTTTTTTTCCTATTTTTTAATTGAAGTATAATTAACATACATCATTATATTAGTTTCAGGTGCACAACATAATAATTCAACAGTTCTATATATTACTCAGTGCTCATACTCTTGATTCCCTTTATCTGTTTCACCCATTTCCACTCTGGAAACCACCAGTTTGTTCTCTGTATTTAAGAGTCTGTTTTTTTTGTTTGTCTGTTTGTCTTTTTTTTCTTTGTTTGTTCATTTCACATATGAGTGAAATCATATAGTATTTGTCTTTCTGTGATGGACTTATTTCACTTAGCCTTATACCTTCTAGATCCATCCATGCTGCCTTGTAAATGGCAAGATCTCATTCTTTTTTTTAATGGCTGAGTAATATTCACACACACACACACACACACACATCACATCTTTTTTATCCATTCATCTATGAATGGATACTTGGGTCACTTCCATATCTTGGCTATTATAAATAATGCTGCAATAAACACAGGGGTACATGTATCATTTTGAATTAGCGTTTTCATTTTCTTTGGATAAATACCCAGTAGTGGAATTACCGGGTCATATGTTCCTTCTCATCTTTCAGGTAGCAACTGACACATTACCTATTCTGAGCAGGGTTTCTTGGCCACTGAAGTACCCTACCTCTCCATCACTTTTCACTGCAGCAGCCTGTTCATTTCTTTTTGAACTAAATTACAATCTGCTATTATTCGTTTATTGCCTAAGTCCTTTACTAGAATGTACATTCTATGAGGCCAAAGCTTGGTCTATATCATTCATGGCTGTAGCCCCAGCACGAAGTGGACACAAGGAATGTATCCCATGTACACTTGTTGAGGGAAGGCAAGTGCCTATCATTTATATCATTCTCTTTCATCTACATTTCAAAGAAACCATTCAGGAAAGATATTCTGTTTCCATTTAAAGCATGCCAAGGCCCAGTACACTGAAAACATTTTTGGTTACACTGAGACAGGAAGTACCATTAGGATGATACATGAGGCAAGGAATTGGCCCCACAACTTCCTTTTCTGACTTTGTAACTGACTTACTGTGGGGGTGATTTAATGCGACTCCATATGTATGAGTAATTTGGGTGTAATAAGCCTGGCCCATTTTGAGTTGCCATAATGGACAAATAATATATTTCACAGAAGAAAAATGTTACAGAAAGTCATAGCATTTTTTTTTTTTTTTGCTTTAATGTGGTCTCATTAGATAAGGTGCCACTGAAAAATGCTAGGGCTATGACAAGATTTACCAGCGAGGGAATCTTATTTTCTTCTTCCCTTGGAAAGTGGCAGGAAACAGTCTGGTTGTGTTTTCTAATTCCTGACAATAATGAAATCCATACGTCATGAAGCCCGTGGCTTGTCAGGGAATAATAAACTGGTTAAATAATCAAATGTCAAGTAGCATCCTTGGTTTCCATTCAGAGGAATACAATTTCAGATAATTTAGCACAATATTGGACTGCTAACTAAAACTGCCTTTCTTTTTAGCCCAATTACTTAAATTTCTCTGGCATTTAATCCTCAGGGGTTACTTTCTTTAGAGGGTAACTTACATGGTACAAATCCGCCAAGAAAGTCACTTTGAAGTATATCTTCTACTCAGGGAATATGTTCTGTTTTCTTACATCAATTTTCCCAAATTAAAATAATTTGCATACCATCTTCCCCATCTTTGCTATTCCCATGTATCAACACAGGATACTTCTGTGATTAATTTTTAATCATATCCAGGTACCACCTGGACTATTATTTACTTAATATATTTTATTTAAATTAATTCACTTTTAAATGTTAATATATTTCTTTAAAGAAGAACGCTTATGTCACTGATGCAGAAGACAAAGCAGCACCACCAGTCATGAATGGAAGGTAACACAAATTAGAAACTGTTATTGCTTTACCTGTTTATTTGTTCATATGTTTACTGACTGTGTCCTTTACTAGAATGTCCACTCTACGAGGCCAAAGCCAGATCTATGTCAAGGCTGTAGCCCCAGCCTAAGGTGGACACAAGGAAGGCATCACAGGTATACTTGTGGAGGGTGTGCAAGTGCCTACCCCTCCTGTCTTTCCCTTAGATCTACACTTCAAAGGAGACATTCAGAAAAGGTATTCTCTTTCCATTTAAACCACTCCAAGGCCCAGTACACAGAAAACATTTTTGGATAAGTGAGATCTAAGCAATGCTATGAAATTCTAATTGGAGGCTCTTGTCTGCAGAAGACGCAGAGCCTGAGGCCTCTGGAGGTGTTAACAATCTACTAGAACCAAATAAAAACATTCTCCTGAACCTGATCAGAACTGATAAACAAATGGAAAAGCAGTTACTTCCTTATCACATGACTTGATTTTACTCAAAGCCATGTCTTGATAAAACCTAACATAATCTGTTATCAGCAGAGCTAAGAGTGCTGTCTTTTGAAAAACACCTGGCATAGGAAGAAAAGTCTGCTCTGTTTCATAGGAGGTGGACAAATATATCTGACTTCTTGAATCCACAAAGTATTTCTCTTCTCCATTCTCATGCCTTCCTGAGATTGCCTGCCTAAAGACACGATTTCAATTACTTCTGCCTCAGCACCTCCATTGCTTTCCCACAGAAGCAGAAACAATGTATTACAAATGGAGACAATATTCTTTGAAATAAATATATTGCTTGAAAACTTGTGATAACATATTTTCCTGGCTTTCCACGTTAAAACCCAGGGGAGGAGGACAACTGAATTGAGAGGATATATAGTCTGCTTGAAAATATCCCACATGTAGCACCCAGATTGATAAAATGAAGGACTAACAGAGGATACACACACACACACACACACACACACACACACACACCATTTTTTCCAATCACAAAGTATATTTAACTCATGAACACAGCATTCTTATATTATGCACCTGATCCAAAATGATCATGCCAGGCAGGGCCCTGGTTGTAACTGAAGAGATAGCACTGGCTAAGGAGGTGAGGGAGAGCTTAGAACTTCCATTCCTAGGTTTGGACAATAATAGACTAGCATTTCCAATGGATGCTAATAGGTATTAGTTGAAATAAGTTTGGGAAACTCATGAATAAACAAAGCTAAATAGGTTTATTTACTGTTGGAAATCTTCAAAGGTTTTTAAATGCTGATGAACACTGAAAAACTCAGAAAGACATGTAATGTCTTGCATTTCCCAAACTTAATCATGGCACCACTCTCCCTGCCCTTGTTTTTATTGGAGTCGTCTCTACATTAGAGTTCTAAAAAAATACACCCTTGGACAAAGTGGGTTATGCGATGTACTTCTGGATTTGTGACTGTACTTGGTAAAAAACAAAACAAAACAACAAAACAAAAGTCAAATTCCTTGTAGACATGATGGGATAAGATGTGGGTTTCCAGTTACTGGGTAAAATTCCTAGTAGCAGCAACAATAGAATTAATGAGTAACAAATAAACTGGCTTGAATTGAATTTTGATTTTAGAATGTATAAATAAAGTAGGGGCATCGGGGGGCTGTAAGAATAGTCAAAGATGAGATTCAGAAGATGAGTAGGGCAGGAAAAGGGCTAAACTTGTCAGATGACAAAGTGGAATTATTAGGATAGATGAAAGATAACCCTCAAAAGGATACTTTTGGGGGTAATCAAAATCAAGTAGCAGACATGATAGCTGGGGATTGGTAATGGGAACAATTATAAGTAGAAGTAGAGAAGAAAAGGAGAAGAAATACAAGTTTCAAAGAAAAAAGAATGACAGAGAGGATTTTGAGTAAGTCCAAACTAGGGAGAGAGGAAGAAAATGTACCTGCACCAACAGGGTCATTCATCCAACCAGATAAAGCCAGAGGCAGAGAAAAACTTCCAGAACTGAATGATGACAAAGAAAAAGGTAAAGAAGAGAATTGGGAAAAGAATTGTGGATTTAGAAGGAAGATGAGTGGAGGTTTAAAGAGAATTGATATAGAAAGGATAAAAAAAGAGACAGCAAGAAATACAAGCATTGCTAGATTTCAGACTCTGGGTATATCTCTTTGGGATACTAAGAAATGGCAAATACAGGGCACTTATGCCTTTTTTTTCTCCTATGGCAGACATAACAAGTTCATCATGTACTATTTTCCTCTGAGTATAGATTTGCCCTCAGAACTCTTCTAACACAGCACTCAAAGTAGCCACTATTGACTGATTTGACTTGACCCTAGCCATGAAACTTGCATTCTTAATGTATTTAAAAACAAACAAGCAAATCCTCTGTGAGGTTTTAGTAATACCTGCTCACTGATGGAAGAGAAATAAATTATTATACTTTTGGCTAGAAAAGCAAAATGTTTCAGTGTGAGATATTTATTCATATGGACATAATAATGCACATGTGTGGATATGAGTAAATACATTTATGAGATATGAGTATTTCAAGTAGGTAGACCAAAGTGTTCCATATTTATTTGTAATCTGAAACTCTGTTTTAAACATTCATAAGCACAGGAAAATCAGCTCATCATTTACCCTGGCAGCTGAAACTTTTAAACCCAATAAAATGATATGAATTATGTTTTAAGTTAAAATAGTTCATATGAAACAACAGCCTGTTAGAATAATCAGAGCTTTCTCCTTCCTTCTCTATCTTATGACACCATATTGGGCCCATCATCTAAAAAGTTGGCAGAAACATCAAATAGGTTTTTCTTCCCCAACACATGACACATTTTTAAAAGCATGGATAAATAATGCAGCATAACATAATACATGATAGCATTGATAGCCATCAGGCCATGGTGACAGGTATGGGAGAAATTAGGATTTTTATCAAAGGCAGGCAGTAAAAAAGAAACTGCATTCATTTTCAGTTTAAAACTAAGTTTAAAAAAAGGGAGGAAGGATAGTGTGTGACAAGTTGTATTGGTTTTTGTTTCTTCTTGCTTACATTCATTAATTTTGCCCAACTTCTGAGATCTGAGGCCTTTGCCTATTCATGCAAAGAACCACTTGAAGGCATACAATGCCCTCAGATTTGAACTATTTTGTTTGAACATGCTGGTAAGTTATTCATGTTCTGCTAAACAGTTCATAATGCTCTGGGGAAGAGAGGAAGTACATTGCTATCAGGAGTTACCGTTTTTTTGACTTTTATGAATTAATAAAAATAAAAAAAGAATGCTCATTAGTCTAGGCTGGCTTAATTGAGACAGAAAAGGAAGGGAAAGAGGCAGTGGGTAGGGAGGGAAAAAGGCAGTGACCTCTCCAGAATTGTTGAGGCCTGAGATTCTACTGACCCAAATGAATTGATCATCATCACTCTTATGAACCACTGCCATAGAATCCTAGCTGGTCTCCCGCATCAACTCTGGCTCACTCCGCTGCAGCCACAGTGATCTTTTTAAAACACATATCTAATCACCTATCCCTGTACTTTCCTCTCCATGGTCTAGCAAGGCCCTTCATTGTGTGGTCCCTTCCTGCCTCACTGACAGCTTCTGGCATACCTTGTTCTCTGAACTCTAGCCCCACCAACCTTCCTTCCATTCTGCTTTCCTACAGGGCCTTTGCTGACCACAGGGCCTTTACACAAGCTGACTCTGCCTGGAATGCTCTTTCTATTCCCACCCCATCTCACTCAACTTTTATAATACTAGCTCGAATGTCTTATAGTTCCTAAAGAAGGCCTACTCTGACTCTGTCCCCACAAAGTGATTTAGGTCCCCTGCTACCTCCTCTCAAAGCACTCTTTCCTTTTCAGCATTTATAACTATTTGTAATTATATATTTATGTGATTATATTTCTGATCCTTCCACTCAATGGTGAGCTCTGTAGGGCTACAGCAGTGACTATCTTCCTCTCCACTGGGCAACACTACCTTGTACACACACACTGAGCATTTGACAAATATGTGTTGACCAAATGAATTAATGTATTATATCTAATATAACACACTGATATACTGACATAGTCATAACTGTGGCACATAGAGAAAGATTTTGAAAAAATTGCTTATACCATGAACCAAATGTGATTTAGCAAATCTTATAAAACAAATTTGTATCAAACTCTCCTACACATCGTATCAAAGGATTGAAGCTGAGGTGAATATATAAAGCCTCCAGAAAGGAGATTGTTTTTTTACTTTCCTTCTGTTCTCTGCTCTTAAAGAACTGGAATCCTTATTATGGCTGCTGAATAAGAATGTAATCAAGTCATCTTGTTTGGAAAACAAACAAGGTACATGCCTTCTAGAACCTTCTGGGGAAACCAGACCTTTAACTTGGAGTTAGACAAAATGGTGCCAATGAGAACAGCCTTCTGGAAGATGAACTGTGGAGGAGCAGAACTTACGTTGGTTTAGAAGCCTCAGCCTGGTCAGTCTGTAGTTTCTCTCCTCCTTCCACCTCCATTGTGCAATATACAATGCGATTGGGAGCCAAGGATTTGAGGCCTTGGACTTCCATGATCACCACCTGGAAAGAGAATCACACATGGTGGCGGTTACTGCCAAAGCCCATGGACAGCATCCCTCAGAAGAAAATATAGAGATGGGAAGAAGTTACCAAAAAACCCAACAGGTATCTGGCGGCTTTTATCAGTTTTCTATCAGTCAGGCTGGTACCAGTCTAGCATGAAGATACCATTCTTCATAGTGTAACTGATTGCCTCCCGGATGGAAAGACAACCCTCACTACTTTAGAAGCTCACAGGGGCTAGACAGGTAATGTGAAATGGGCTGCTTGTTCCCTGGGTTGAATGCATAAGATCATTTTTCATTTCTGCAAAGAAATAGGCTCTCTCTTATTTTCTTTAAAAATAGTCTAGCTTTTAATTCAGAACTTGGAAGAGACAAAGGCCCAGAAATTCACTTTTCTCTTTTACAATGAGATAAGTGATAAAACAAATGCTAAGATAAAGGGCAAATAACTATTCAGCATTAGAGTTGGAGATGCAGAGGGAGTAGTGAGGCCTGGGGCAAAAGAGGAGAGCATATGCTCCATCCAAACAGAGCAGTTGGTACCCAGTTGCAGTCCACTGTGGCCTTGTCTTTCCTTAGTCTGGAGTTGCCAGATACTGCAATTTTTCCTACCAGAAAATGGAAATCTGAATCAGAATCAAAGTCAGAAATCTGATTTTGAAGTTTTGACAATAATCCAAAAAGGGAGGAATAAAATACACAAACTCTGGGCAGGCCAACATGGTTGAATCAAAACAAAAACATGTCTGCAGCTGCATACTCTCTGTTCTAGACTGAGGAAAAAAGCTGGTGTTTTGCTGGACCAACATATATCCTTTACAATTCCTGGCACTTCCCACCACTACCCTTAACTCCATTCAATCACCTGCTATTCTCATATCCAGTGGTATGTCCTGTCATTTATCAGAGGGGAGAGGACAGGAGGGGAGGATAGGGCAAATATACCGATTTAAAAATCTGAAACAAATGACCTGCATCAGGGATCTATAGTAAGCAAGGGATATAAAAGTATCACTCAGTTGTACTCCAAAAGAGGTAATGGCAGGACACACAGAGAAGGATATGGTTGTGCAAAAAAGGTACACTTCTTTCTTTTTTTCAAAATTTTTATTTAAATTCTACTTAGTTAACATGCAGTGCAATATTGGTTTCAGGAGTAGAATTTAGTAATTCATCACTAAAATACAACATCCGGTGTGTACACTTCTTCAATGGGCTTGATTCAAGGAAGTACAATAGGGCCTTAGTGCAAATCAGAAATATCTGGAGAGCTTACTAAACCCAGAAACTGCTGGGCTCCACCCCCAGAATTTCTGATAAGCAGGTCTGGGATGGAGCCCAAGACTTTTTATTTCTAATAATTTCCCTGGTGCTGCTGATGTTGATGCTGATGATCCAGGAGCCATACTTTGAGAACCACTGTATTACTCATGTGATGTTGGGCAAATGACTTGGCTGTGAAGTCATTCCACTTTTCTTTCAAATCTCCTGAGTCTCAGTCTCTTCATCTGTAAAATGGGGGATAATAATGTATGTCCTATATCCCCTGTTGTGTGAGGACCAAATAAGATGATGTAGGTAATTGAAAATTTTCATACTGGGAAGAATCATACAAATGAAAGGAAATGCGAGGCACAGTAGAAAGAACAGCATTTTTTTGTAATTTAAAAGATTTGAGTTCAAATCCTGAATCTGATCTTCACTAGCTGTATAATCATTTATAAGTTCCTTAACCTCTCTGCGGCTTTGTTTCCACATCTGCAAATGGCTCAAAAGATTGTTGTGAGGATTCACTGAGGGAATGATGCAAAGTAGGCTTAATGGCCCTCTACATATGCCCATTGTTTTCCCTCAGAGTACTCCCCTGGTGCAAGGCCGTGCCACTGGGCAGCCTGGGCCTCAGTTCTCCTGCTGCAGTTAACTGCTCTATAGTGTCCTTCCCAGCCATGCAATTCTATAAGTTCATGAAACATGTCTTGTACCAACCAGCAAATTCAAACTCAGTCTGCCCTGATGAGATGATAATCCTCTATCTCCCTCTTCTCATCCCCCCTCACTGTGTCACCCAACACACAGATGCACAATGATTTTTGTTGGCAGTTTTAGTATATGTGCAATTTAGTGTTCCAAGTAAAAAGTATTTGGGAGCCCTAGGGAATTGCATTCTGTACTTGTGCTTATAAGTTAAAGCCTGTTTGAATCATGTACACATGGGAGTGTGGTTGGAGACTCACTCACATCTATATTTCAGATAATCAGCTGTATAATATTGAGTACAGATAAAGAATTAAGAAATTATGGATTTAAAAGCTTCATGAAAATCAATAAACCACTTTTTTCCCACTTCCTGTGGAAAGACAAGAGGCAGTAGGGAATAAATTGCCACCTCTAATTGGCAATAATCAAATTCAAAGACACCTAAGAAAAAGCATTCAGTACCTCAGGTGGCAGTATTAAAAAAGAAAGAAAGGAAGTAAGTTTCTGTGAAATTACACTGATGATTTTTTCACACACCAAGTGCCCTATATTTAACTGAATACTGCCTCTGCCAACTGCAAAATACATGTTGAAACACTGTAATATGACTATCTTGAGCTGAATTGAGCACAGTAAAACAAATTATTTGCAGTTAATTCACAGCAAGCCTTAATGATGTTCTAGAAAATTAATGTAGTCTTTACAAATCCTAATTAAATCTACAGAAATTGGATCTATTCTCTTGGTCTCCCCAAGTCTAAGGCTATCATAAAATCTTTGTGGGGTTCTGAGTTTTAATAAGTTATGAATGGTTCTGACACCATTGAGGTATATTTTACAGATCATATAATTAACCCATTTCAAGTGTACAATGCAATGATTTAGTAAATTTACTAAGTTGTGTGACTATCATCATAAATTAGTTTTAGAACATTCTTATCTCCCCCAATAATGTCCTTCATGTCCATTTCCACTTCCTGTTCCAGGCAACACTAATATAATTTCTGTTTCTAGAGACTTGCCTTTTCTAGACATTCTATATCAATGGAATCAAACAACATGCGTCTCTTGTGTCTGCCTTCTTTCACTAAGCAGAATATTTTTGACATTCATCTAAATCAAAGCATATATCTGTAGTTTCTTTCTTTCAAGTGCTGAATAGTAACCCCTTGTATGGATGTACCACATTTTGTCTATCCATTTACCAGTGGATACACATTTAGGTTGTTTCTATTTTTGGCTAGTAAGAATAATGCTGCTATAAACATTTGGGGAGCAAGATTTTATGGGGACATGTGCTTTCATTTCTCTTGGGTAGATATCTAAGAGTAGAATTGTACTCTACAAGTGGTAAATTTATGTTTAGCTTTTTGAGAAACCACCAAACTATTTTTTTTTAAATTTTATTATGTTATGTTAGTCACCATACAATACATCATTGGTTTTTGATGTGGTGATCCACGATCCATTGTTTTCGTATAACACCCAGTGCTCCATGCAGTATGTGCCCTCCTTAATACCCATCACTGGGCTAACCAATCCCCCTCACCCGCAAAACCTTGTTTGTTTCTCAGAGTCCATAGTCTCTCATGGTTCAACTCTCCCTCCAATTCCCCCCTCATTTTTCCCTTCCTTCTCCTAATGTCCTCCATGCTATTCCTTATGTTCCACAAATAAGTGAAACCATATAATAATTGACTTTCTCTGCTTGACTTATTTCACTTAGCATAATCTCCTCCAGTCCCATCCATGTTGATGTAAAAGTTGGGTATTCATCCTTTCTGATGGCTCAGTAATATTCCATTGTATATATGGACCACATCTTCTTTATCCATTCATCTGTTGAAGGGCATCTCGGCTCTTCCCACAGTTTGGCTATTGCGGACATTGCTGCTATGAACACTGGGGTGCATATGGCCCTTCTTTTCACTACATCTGTGTTTTTGGGGTAAATACCCAGTAGTGCAATTGCTGGGTCATAGGGTAGCTCTATTTTTAAATTTTTGAGGAACCTCCACACTGTTTTCCAAAGTGGCTGTACCAACTTGCATTCCCACCAACAGTGTAAGAGGGTTCCCCTTTCTCCACAACCTCTCCAACATTTGTTGGAGAAACCACCAAACTATTTTCCAAAGTGAATGCACCATATTTCCCCCG
Organism: Mirounga leonina; assembly: GCF_011800145.1. Taxonomy (NCBI): domain Eukaryota; kingdom Metazoa; phylum Chordata; class Mammalia; order Carnivora; family Phocidae; genus Mirounga; species Mirounga leonina. The sequence goes on along the minus strand of NW_023270855.1, from coordinate 29,243,800 downwards.
CCTCGAGATTTGGGTCAATAGGTCTGGGTGATGCCAGGAATCTGCACACTGAACCAGCTTCCCAGGCAATTCCAATGTAGCCAGATTAGATCCACTCCCTAAATTATACGTATGAAAATAAAACGTAAGTAGAAGTTAGGATTTATTGACATGTAGAGCATTCTGCCACATTCCCAGTCTGAACAGGTTCTTTCTTTGGGTGATGAGATCAACTAAAAAGCCTTCACTGCAACAAGAGGCTCTCTACCGTGTAGCCAACAGGAGAGACAACAGGAAAGAAAATCTACAACTCATCAAATGATGCTAGATATTTCCCTCATAACTGTGACACAGGATGCCAAAATCTTAAAATTTCTAAATTGCATAAGGTCTTTACAAAATCCTTGATCATTACTTTAAGATGGAAAATAATGCAGGATTAAATTTAGTAGGTGGTTCTTAAGACTGCATTTCCTTAAGGAAAGCATGGGCTCCTGGAGATGGGGAAGCACTTGCTGATTAGCTGACCTATGCTGAGTAAGCTGTTATTTTAATAACTGCTCTGGGGGTTCAAGGACGAAAGCAAGTTGATTGTGGTGCATCTAATCACCCACATCCTCCTGGCTATGCCAGGAAACTTTCAAGGGTTTAGGGCTTTTTACCTCCAGGGAGAAAGACAGCACAACGTCTGATTTGGAGAGCTGGTTCTCACTCTCCTCACCCATGTCGATGATGGAAGCATTGTGGCTGCGTTTGAGTTTCTGCAGCTTGAACTCGCCGCCTTTGGACACTGGCATGCTCTCCAAGTTGGCCATGAGCAGGTTGACTGATGACTTCAGCTCCTCGATGTACATGTTCTCCATTTCTTTGGATACAAACTTGGGAAATTTGCGCTCCTTATAAAGAAAAAGAAAAGTATGAGCAGAAAAGTAAATAGAGACCTGATTTACATAGAAGGTTTTCATCTTATAGCCCAGAGTTATAATAACATCTACCACTGGTGAAATTTTGCTCAGATATTGTGGTATTGTGCTAGAAAAATATTCACCCTAGTTGAGTAGATAGCTGCCTGCCTTCTAGTCATTTACAATCTCTAACAGCTAAGAGATATATACATAAACATATAGTAAGAAAGAGTCAAATGTTTTATTATAGTTCGATTTTTTCCCCAGTTTTCTCCAGCAAATTTGATTTGTGGAAAGAAAAATGGGGTGATATTTTTTGAATCTGGTTTCGGTTGAAACAGTTTCTTTTTAGCAAAATGCAATCAGTTGTTTTTAAGTTTGGAGACAGAAAGACACCCTATTTCTGGATACGTATAGAGATTTTCTCACATGAATAATTCAAGAGGAGCTCATTTGAGATGTTTCAAACATAGCCTGTAGCTATTTCTAAAAGGAATAGTAGAAAGAATAGTTACTGTTTTCAAGAAAAATTGAAAAAAAATAATGAAGTGATGAAAAACGTGATTAGAATTCTTTAGAAAAGAAGATAAAGCAATTCAGTATCAGAACTGACCTCTATTTTTTTCCTTCCTTGCTTATGAATTCAGTTGTAATAGCAACATGCTTTAGTTATGCTATTTTTTTCTTTATACCTCTAGGTTGTCCAAGTGCCTTAAATATATTTTGGATTAATCACCTTCTCAAAGAATCATTTCCCACTTGAAACATGAACTTGCCCTCCTTAACTCTGGTCCATACTGATCAGGTCAAGGGGCAAGCCACATCAGTTTGACTTTTTTTTTGCAAGTGACAGAAAAATCCAACTTGGAACTGGCTTAAACAATGAAGGGAATTTATTGGTTTGAAATGTCCTGGGGTAGACCAGCTTCCAGTGAGGCTGAAATCAGGACTCAGATGATATCACAACTGAATTTTTCTCCCAAATCTTGGTTTGGGTTCCTTTGTGTTGGCCCAATGCTCAGTCTGGCTCCCCTTAATGTCACAGAAAGCTTGCTAAAGATCTGCACCTTATAACATCACATCATGCTATCTAAAGGAAGGGTGAATATCTCCTCTTGTACTGTCTTTTATCCCCAAATTCTCACCCAAAGTCTGACTTATGTACATACCCTGAACCACCTTTTTTAAGGCTAGGGATATGTTGTGTTGAGTTGCTTAGGAATGAGTTATTTCCGCCATCCCTGTGGCTGAGGGTAGAATTCCACCTGGATCACATGGGACATGAATTGGTTCACCAATTCTGGGTGGCAAAAAAAATGTGTAGTATGTGGGCATCTGACCCAAATCAACCAACTAATTCAATTAAGTGGGCAACAGTCAACCAGATTTACTCTCTTAAGCAAATGAACTGAGAGATATTGAGATTGCAATTAGCAGTGCAGCTGAAATAGCAAGATCATGTAGACTCATAGGTAGGGGCCATATTGGAACATGTGAAAGAATAAGACACTTGACAAACAGAGAGAAGGAGGTAGAGAGAGGGACAGAGGTAGAGACTAACAGACGGAAGAAAGAAAGGCAGGAAGGCAGGAGTAAGGGAAGAGGAGAAAAGAAGCTATTTAGAGTCACAGAAAGGAGCTCTGACATTTATTGGTCTTCTAATTCCCATAAAGCCCACCTATTTCCCCTGTTGGCTCCTTTGAGATACTTTTGTTTTCCTTTCAATAACTCTCCCCACACACTAGTTAGCTAGAAGGGTATTTCTTTCTTGCTACCATAGAAGTTTCACTAAAATTCATATAGTAAATCCTCTGTATAGAGCTTGGAGATGCCTTTGTGCTATGCCAGTCTTCTTCCTACCTAGGGGCTGTCATAAGCATTCCCCTTAGCCCCTTGCTGCCCTAGGTAATTCTCAGCCATCTTGTCATCTTCTTTATTTCAGCCTCAAAATTTTATTTTCCTAGGTTGAATCCCCTTATTCTACTTTCTTATAATACCTAACTCAACCTTTTGGTAAAACTTATTATAATTAATGGAAAATGGTGAAATTTATTTATTGTTTATCTTTCTTGCTGGGCCATGATGTCTGTCTTGATACCCTTGGTGAATTCTTATTCTCTAGAATAATCTTCGGCACATAGTAAGTATTTAATACATGTGAGTTGAGTGAATGAATGGATGGCTTGTCAAAAGTCCATATTAAGTATCAATGCAGCTAAAACTCAGTCACGAGGTGGAGGTGGAGAGATGATGAGATAGTTCTGGAAGAACAGTGAGATTCTCCTTTTTCATGTAAATGAGCAAGGGGGTCTGAAATCTACCCAGCAACCTTTGAGTACTGGTTCTTTCTGGAACCTCTTAGTATAATCACTTCTTGCTTAATGGTTGGGCTCAGCCCACCACGTGGTGCTTTCTAAACACACTGTGGGTAAAAGTTAAGAGGAGAAGGAGGATGGACACCTCTGAAATAACATGATAGGCTGATGAGCTCAATGAGAGCTAGTAATTGTTCAAGACAAGAATCTTATTTCTTCAAAACTTTTGCACAGTGGGCTTCCTTTTGCTTCTTACCATTCTTGGACTCAATCCAGGATGATTGTGAGCCTCAGAGACTAGGGTAAACTTTATGAAAAAGGCCACAGAGATGTGGGGACTTGCCTGCTGGTCCACCATCACTTAGAAAATATTTACCACTGCCAACACTGTGCCTGGTTTAGTGTTAGGCACTGGGGTGGGGGCGAGGATCATGATGAAGGGATGTGGACTGTTCCCCTGAAGGTTAAAACCAGTGGGGAGAAAGATCTATTGGAGAAACATCAAGGTAGATGCTGTAACAGCAGTGTTTGAGACATGAACTCTTGCTGAGAGAATCAGGAGTGGCTTTCCAGAGGAGGTGACCTCGGGCTGAGAGTCTGATGGATGAGGAAGAGTTTGCTACCAGTTTGAGTTGGCTGGGACAGGATCATTGTTCTTTTCTCCTTTCCATGGAAAATATACAAGCAACCATGAATCTAAGAAGGTCTGTATTACTGTACATGGCCACAAAATATTTCCTCATCTCCTTTTGAACATGGCCCTTGTTGAGAGCAAAGGGAAGAGTGAGGGAAGTTAAAGTGGTCAAAAAGTGGTCCTCAAGGCCATGTTAGAAGATACCAAACAGGTTACATACCAGCAGCCTGAGGTCTGTTACACTGACCTCTTTCCTCCTCATGTTGGGGCTCAAACCTCATAACTCTATGGGATTCTTAGGAAACTGGATAAGTGGTATCTCTCATTTTTTACTGGCAGTTGCTGGCCTTGCAGTTGTCATGGAGATGAAGAGAAAAACCATTGTGTCTGTGAAATGGATTTTTTCCTGCTAATCAGCATTGAGAGACCTTACTATCAAGTGTAGTCCCTTTTATCACACCCACCTTTAGGACTCACTCAATGCCTCTTAACTCCATAGTCCTGAGGTTTTGCAAGAAGACCCAGTGGTTATAGACAATACCACTTTAGCCCAGAGTTAGAGTCCAACAAACTTTATGCAGGAGAATACTGGAAAAATCCAAAGAATGATCACTCCTCCCAGAACTTAGACAGTTCCTAATGACATCATTAAAAAGAGACTCATAAAACTGAAGTCTGCAAGGGAAAACAAGGACATTTTTCTGCCCTGGGTACTAAAGCCTTGAGAAGAAATAGCATTCTGTCAATCTAGGCTGAGGTTCTTGAGGGGAGTTTTCAGCAGCAGACCCATTACAAACACATTTCAAAGCTGAAGTTGTGCCAAAATAAGGAAAATGTAGTCGTCCATCTTGATTGCTACTTTCCCAGGCATAAAAGTAAATTCGCCTTGACAAAAACATTGTTTATTCATATTGCTTTATGAAAGACATAGCATATGGGTAGGCAAAGTCTTCCAAAGAAAATCTCTGCTGTCCATTTATTCTGTTTTGGACTGATAACATTCCTCAATGGGGATGGCCTTCCAAGGACAATTCTTAACAGGGTTATTTATGTTCAGCCACACTGAGTGATTTTTTGGAACATCTTGAAAAATAGCATTTGACAGTGCTAACAGCTCTGTCAGCCATCTACTTTTCTTTTCTGTCTTTGCATTTTTATCCACAGAGGATGAAGTGGGTACATGTAAAAGCTGACAAAGGTACCCCTACTCAGACAGAGGATCCTTAGACTCCAAAGGCTCAAATGACAAACTGATAGGTGATCAGAAGGAAGGTATGGCAGAAGGACACTTTCTAGACACAAAGCTCACCGACAGTGTTGCACTTATTCAAAACAACCTCTCAAGCAATTCCTGGGCTCCTATCATGTGTCAGATGGCGTGCATGTCACTGGTGATGAAAGAGTCAGCCAAGAGGCAATAGTGTGGGGTTATGCCAGCAAATGATCAAGTAAACACCAGGTGACACATGAAGTAACAGGCATGTGCAGAGTACAAAAGGCACCAAGGAATCTTATCCAGTCTACATGGGTAAAATCAACTTGACTTTGAATCCTGGGTCTACCTCCTATTAGTTGTGTGACTTTACACAGGTTTCTTCACCTGTCTGAATATTGGTTTCCATATTTGAAGTGGAGAGTTATTGTGAATGAAAGATAATAACAAATACCAATACTTTTTGATTATAAATCTGTAAAATCAGCATATGTATACTATATATGTGTATATATATACATATGTATACACATACACATACACATATACATACATGTATGTATGTATATAATATATACATACACACATACACATATACACACATGCATGCACACACACCCACATCCATGTATCCATGTATATCAGGCATCATGCTACCAGCACCACTGCTAACAGTAACAAGAGCAATAATAGTGATGGTGACTATCATAAAGACCATGATGCTAGTTGACATTTACAATTGTTAATTGTGTCCTGGGCATTAAGCTAAGCACTTTACATGCTTTCCCTCATTTAATTCTTCGAACAACTGAGGGTAGTGCTGTTATTTAATCCCATGTTCTGGAGGAAAATGATACACAAAAGTTAAATCAATAATTAGTAGAATTGAATTTGAAACCTAGAGCCCCTGTTTTTAGCTATCATATGATAGGGCAGAACTATCTGGCCCCAAATGGCAAAGAACCAAGGTAAACCCTATGGGGCCCCTCAGCATGGCCCACCCTCTGCATCACTTCATCTCAGTGTTCAGCGGAGGACCAGGGAAAGCCGAGCCCTCCACAGCAATGAGCGTTCCACTATTACCAGTCAACGTGGATTGTGTAATGGTGGGTGTGGGGTGAAGTGCAGGGAGTGATGGGGGAAAGGTAGACATGTTAAACGAGAGAAAGAAAGTCTTGGTAAATAATCTGTAAAACTCAGCATCACACACATTAGAAGGTATTTTGGGCACAGGGATGATAGCTTCCAGGATTGGCTTCTTTACTCAAACCCATCTTTAAGAGGTTTGGTGTTACTGAATGAACTTCAGAGGATCTCCTCAGCATTTAGATTTTTTAAAAAAAGATTTTATTCATTTATTTAAGAGAGAGAGCGCGCAAGGGAGAGAGCACAAGCGGAGGGGAGGGGCAGAGGGAGAAGCAGACTTCCCACTGAGCAGGGAGCCTGAGGTGGGGCTCGATCCCAGGACCCTGGGAGCATGACCTGAAGCCAAAGGCAGATGCTTACTTAACCAGCTGGGCCACCCAGGTGCCCCAGCATTTACATTTTTGTTTGAATTCAGATTTTCCTGGGTTGTTAACTACCTGCAAAGGTCACAGTCAGGGAGATGCTCCCTACACACATTCTTCCAGGTAAAAAAATCTAACTTAAGTTTTGTGCGCCTGGACCCTGCTATTTCCTGACTCAGGGTGAATGTCAGGTAGAAAAAATTAATTTCTAAGCGTGGGGGGGGTAGTATCATTCTCTGGCTAGAGAAGATTCCATTTTTATCTGATTTTCAGCAATGCATGGAAAAGAACCTTTTCATCAAGGAAATATTTAGACATTATTTCTTTCCTGGGGGCATAGTCTCATCAATGTTTGCAACAGGACCATGATATGAGATGATAATTTTGCTCTGCAGAGAATAGGGGTTTAAATGGCAACTCTACATTTAACTGATAGTGTGAAAAACCAATGGTGTTTCACTCCCAGACCTCTGCCGTGAATATTACAAAAGCTATATTATTTGTCTTATATAATTAGTTCACGAATTTTGGAATTTTACCTCAAAATGTGGCCAAAAGGATTGGCCAATATCACAGTACCACTAATGGCATAATCTGTCTGTTTAAGCTCCAATGTCAACTTCTGATCACACAATTTAAATAACTTAGACTTAATTCCTAGGTGAAATCTGGGGACATTTTAATATCAATATGAGAGGATTTGGGAAAATGTCTGAACAGGGATAAGAAGTGTTTTCTACCGCATTTAAAAAGGCATTCAGATCTCTTCATGGAACATTTTTTTTTTTTTTTTATGGGGGTATGGACAGAGGGAGAGAAAGAGAGAGAACCTTAAGCAGGCTCCATACCCAGTGTGGAGCTCAATGCAGGGCTTGATCTCAAAACCCTGAGATCATGAACTGAGCCAAAATCAAGAGTCAGATGCTTAGCTGACTGAGCCACCGAGGGGCTCCTATTCACAGAACTTTTAAGACAGCATGTCTGATGTTCACAGTGGAGGCTCATGCAGCTATCTCTGTCTGATAATTTGTGGCACATGGATGTGACTGAATTGACAGATTACAGCACAGGGTTTCAATGGAGGAAGGCTGCCCTGCACTTGCCTCCCTTCTCTCCTAGGAAGAAAGGACAAACCTACGCCTTTTATAAGCGTGTGAGGATGACAATGCTGCCAGCAGAAACTCCAGGCTCCTTACAACCTCTTTTTCAGATCCCAAGGAAGTCAAAGCAGAAAGGATGCAGAATTCCAGGAGCCAGTTCTGCCTGATGCTGTTGCTTCATTGGGCCTTCTGGATAAACTAAAGGAAATGTACAGTAAATTTTAGTGGAAGAGAGAAAGTGGCTTCCTGGAGGGGCAACCTGATCAATGACAGAGAGATTCCTGTCCTGGTGTAACTTCCTGCCTATCATCTGACTACTCAAAAAAAGAGCATGACACTTGGAATCAGAGCAGTCAGTGTTCTACTTACTGGCTAAGTGAACTTAAACTCTTTGATGTGCCTAAACTGGGGAGATTTATTGTAATTCCCTGGATTGTTTATCACAGGTCCAAATGAGAGTTTACATGAAATTGTACAGCCAATGCCCAAAACATTTAATAAAGGCCGGATGAGCAGAGAGAGAGAGGCTAGGAAGAGGTAAGGTGCAGTCCTGGTTGAAAGGTATCTTGAATCTATGACTAGGGGTGATGGGAAACGTGAGGAACTGTATTTGTGAAGGCATTTTTTAATTTTTTAAATTTTTTTTAAAGATTTTATTTATTTATTTGAGACAGAGAGAATGAGAGACAGAGAGCATGAGAGGGAGGAGGGTCAGAGGGAGAAGCAGACTCCCTGCCGAGCAGGAAGCCCGATGCGGGACTCGATCCTGGGACTCCAGGATCATGACCTGAGCTGAAGGCAGTTGCTTAACCAACTGAGCCACTCAGGCGCCCTGTGAAGGCATTTTTTAATTGAAGTATAGTTGACATACAATATTATATTAGTTTCAGGTATACAACATAGTGATTAACATTACAAAGTGATCACCATATAAATCTAGCTACCATCTGTCACCAAAAAAGGTTATTACAATATTATTAAGTATATTCCCTAGGCTGTAAATACACCCATGTGTCTTATTTATTTTATGACTTTTATACCTTTAAATCCCTTTCCCCTATTTTGCCCAGACCCTCTTCTCCTCCAACAACCACCAGATTGTTCTCTGTATCCATGAGTCTATTTCTGTTTTATTTTGTTTGTCGTCTTTTAGATTCCACACATATGTGACATCATACGGTATTTGTCTTTCTCCTTCTGACATATTTCACTTATTAAATACCCTCTAGGTCCATCCAATGTTGCCACAAGTGGAAAGATCTACTTCCTTTTTTAGGGTTGAGTAATGTTCCATTGTATATATACAGCGTATCTTTATCCATTCATCTACTAATGGACACTTGGGTTGCTTCCCTATTTTGGCAATTGTAAATAACGCTGCAGTAAACATAGAGGTGCATATATTTTTTTCAGATTAGCATTTTTGTTTTCTTCAAATATCCAGAAGTGGAATTATGAAATTGCATGATAGTTCTATTTTTATTTGTTTTGAGGAAACTTCATACTGCTTTCCATAGTGGCTGTATCATTTTGCACTCCTACCTATAGGACACAGGGTTCCCTTTTCCACACATCTTCACCAACACTGGCTATTTCTTGTCTTTTTGGTGATAGCCATTCTGACAGATGTGAGGTGATATCTCATTGTAGTTTTGATTTTCATTTCCCTGATGCTTAATGATGTTGAAAAGTTTTTCATATACCTATTGGCCATCTGTGTGTCTTCTTTGGAGAAATATGTATTCAGGTCCTCTGCCCATTTTTTTGGAATGTTGGATTATTGGATTGTTTTTTTGAAATTGAGCTGTGTGAGTTTTTAAAATATATTTTGGATACTAATCCCTTATCGGTTATATCATTTACAAATATCTTCTCCCATTCAATAAGTTGTCTTTTTGTTTAATGACGGTTTCCTTCACTATGCAAAAGTTTTTTAGTTTGATATAGTCCCATTTATTTTTGCCTTTGTTGCCCTTGCTTGAGGAGACAGACCCAAAAAAATATTGCTTAGACTTATGTCCAAGAATTTTCTGCTTATGTTTTCTTCTAGGAGTTTTCTGGTCTTACATTTAAGACTTCAATCCATTTTGAATTTATTGTTGTATATGGTATAAGAAAGTGGCCCAGTTTCATTCTTTTGTATGTAGCTGTCCAGTTTTCCCTTATTGAAGAGACTGTCTTTTCCCCATTGTATGTTCTTGCCTCTTTTGTTGAAGATTAATTGACCATATAAGTGTGGGGTTATTCCTGGATTCTCAATACTGTTCCATTGATTCATTGTGTGTGTTTTTGTGTCATACTGTTTTGATTACTATAACTTTGTAATATAGTTTGAAATCAGGGAGTGTGATACCTCCATCTGCGCTCTTCTTTCTCAAGATTTCTTTAGCTATTTGAGGTCTTTGTGGTTCCACACAAATTTTAGGATTATTTGTTCTAGTTTTGTGAAAAATACTATTGGTATTTTGATAGGTATTGCATTGAATGTGAGGACTGCTTTGGGTAGTATGGAAATTTTAACAATATTAATTTTTCCACTTCTTGAGCAAAGTATACCTTTCTATTTATTTGTGTCTTCCATCAATGTCTTAGTTTTCAGGGTAACAGGTTTAAATTTATTCCTAGGTATTCTATTCCTTTTGATGCAATTATAAGTGGGATTGTTTCCTTACTTTCTCTTTTGGATAGTTTGTTGTTTGTTTATACAAATTCCACAAATTTATGTATATTAACTTTGTATCCTGCAACTTTACTGAATTCATTTATTAGTTCTAATAGTCTTTTGGTGGAGTTTTAAGGGTTTCCTATACACAGTATTATGTCATCTGTGAATAGTGACAGCTTTACTTCTTCTTTCCCAATCTGGATGTCTTTTATTTCTTTTTCTTGTCCAATTTCTGTGGCTAAGACTTTTTTAAAAATATTTTATTTATTTGCCAGAGAGAGAGAGAGAGAGACACCACACAAACAAGGGAAGTGGCAGGCAGAGGGAGAGGGAGAAGCAGGTTCCCGCTGAGCAGAGAGCCTGTTGTGGGGCTTGATCCCAGGACCCCCAAGATCATGACCTGAGCCGAAGGCAGACACTTAACTGACTGAGCCACCCAGGTGTCCCAAGTCTTCTAATACTATGTTGAATAAAAGTGGTGAGAGTGGCCATCCTTGTCTTATTCTTGATTTGAGAGGAAAAATTTCAGCTTTTCACCATTGATGTTAGCTGTAGGTCTGTTATAGATGGCCCTTATCATATTGAGGTACATTCCCTCTGTACCCACTTTTTGAGAGTTTTAATCACAATTGAAAATTGAATTTCAGTGAATGCCTTTTCTGCATCTATTGAAATGGTCATATAATGTTTCCCTTCTTTTTGTTAATGTGATAGATCACATTGATTGATTTGCAGATATTGAATCATCCTTGCACCCCTGGAATAAATCCTATTTGATCATGCTATATGATCCTTTTCCATACTGTTAAATTCAGGTTACTCATATTTTGTTGAGCATTTTTGTATCTATGTTCATCAGGGATATTGGCCTGTAATTTTCTGTTTTTGTGGTGTGGTCTGGTTTTGATATCAGGGTAATGTTAATATCTCACAGAATGAATTTGGAAGCATTCTTTCCTCTTTTGTTTTTTGGAATAGTTTGAGAAGGATAGGTATTAACTCTTTTTTAAGTGTTTGGTAGAATTTATCTGTGGAGCCATCTGGTCCTAGAGTTTTATTTGTTGGAGTTACTTGATTACTAATTCAGTTTCATTAATAACAATCAGTATATTCAGATTTTCTATTTCTTCTTGATTCAGTCTTAGCAGATTATATGTTTATAGGAATTTATCCATTTTTTCTAGGTTGTCCCATTTGTTGGAATATAATTATTTGTAGTAGTCTCTTATTATCCTTAGTATTTCTGTGATATCAGATGGAACTTCTCTTTTATTTCTGATTCTATTTATTTGAACTCTCTTTTCATAATGAATCTGGCTAAAGGTTTATCAATTTTGTTTATCCCTTTAAAGAACTAGCTCTTAGTTTCATTGATCTTTTCTATTGTATTGTTTTTAGTCTTTACTTCATGTATTTCTGATCTGATTTTTATTATTTCCTTCCTTCTACTAACTTTGGATTTTGTTCTTTGTCTAGTTCCTTTAGGTGTAAGGTTGGATTGTTTATTTGAAAATTTTCTGGTTTCTTGAGGTGGGTCTGTATCACTATAAACTTTTCTCTTAGAACTGCTTTTGCTGTGTTCCATAGACATTGGACCTTTGTGTTTCCATTTTTATTTGTTTCAAGGTATTTTTAAATTTCCTCATTGACCCACTGGTTGTTTAGTAGCATGTTGTTTAGCCTCCACATGTTTGTGGGTTTTTTTGCAGTTTTCTTGTGGTTGATCTCTAGTTTCATATCATTGTGGTCCGAAAAGATACTTGATCTGATTTCAATCTTAAATTTATTGAGATGTGTTTTGTGGCCAAACACACTATCTCTCCTGGAAATTGTTCCATGTACCCTTGAGAGGAATGATATTCTGCTGTTTTGAATGGAATGCTTTGTATATATCTATTAAGTCCTTCTGAGCTAAGGTATTTTTTAAGGCCAGTGTTTCCTTATTGGTTTTCTGTTTGGATGACCTCTCCATTGAGGTAAGTGGGGTGTTAAAGTCTCCTCCTATTATTGTATTACTGTCTATTTCTCCCTTTATGTCTGTTAATGTTTGCTTTATGTATTTAGGTGCCTCTATGTTGGTTGCATAAATATTTATAAGTGTTATATGTTCTCTTGTTGTATTGATCCCTTTATTATTATGTAATGCCCTTCTTTGTCTCTTGTTACAGTCTTTGTTTTAAAGTCTATTTTGTTTGATATAATTATTGCCACAACAACTTTCCTTTAGCATGAAATAGCTTTTTCCATCCCTTCACTTTCAGTCTGAACTTGTGTTTAGGTCTGAAGTGAATCTCTGGTAGGCAGCATACAGACGGGTCTTGGGTTTTTTTAATCTATTCAGCTACTATATGTTTTTTGATTAGAACATTTAGTACATTTACATTTGAAGTAATTACTGATAGATATGTACTTACTGCCATTTTTTGATTATTTTCTGGTTGTTTTTGTAGTTTTTCTCTCTTCCTGTCTTCTTCTTTTGCTCTCTTCCCTTGTGACTTGGTGACTTTCTTTATTGTTATGCCTGTATTCCTTTCTCTTTACTTTTTGTGTGTCTATTATAGGTATTTGGTTTGTGATTACTATGAGGTTCATGTATAACATCCTACATATATGGCACTCTTTTAAATTGATGGTTGCATAAGTTCAAGCATATACTAAAAGTACAACATCTCCACCCCTACCTCGTTTTGTTTTTGACATCATATTTCACATCTTACATTTTGTGTATCACTTGATTAATTATTGTAGGTCTGGATGATTTCATTACTTTTATCTTTTAACCTTCATACTAGCTATGTAGGTGGTTCATCCACTACCTGTACTATGTTTACCTTTGCGAGATTTTTTCTTTCATAATTTTCTTACTTCTAGTTATAAACTTTCTTTTCCATTTAAAGAAATCCCTTTAAGACTCCTTGTAAGGCTGGTTTGGTGTTCATGAACTCCTTCAGCTTTTGCGTGTCTGGGAAACTCCCTGTCTTCAATTTTGAGTAATAATCATACTGGGTAGAGTATTCTTGGTTATAAGTCTTTTCCTTTCAGCACTTTGAGTATATCATGCCACTCTGTCAGTCTGCAAATTTCTGCTAAAAAAATCAGCTATAATCTTATGGGGGTTCCTTTGTATGTAACTATTTGTTTTTCTTTTAATGATTTTAAGATTCTCTCTTTAGGGCGCCTGGGTGGCTCAGTTGGTTAAGCGACTGCCTTCGGCTCAGGTCATGATCCTGGAGTCCCGGGATCGAGTCCCACATCGGGCTCCCTGCTCAGCGGGGGGTCTGCTTCTCCCTCTGACCCTCTTCCCTCTCGTGCTCTCTGTCTCTCATTCTCTCTCTCAAATAAATAAATAAAATCTTAAAAAAAAAAAGATTCTCTCTTTAACTGTTAACATTTTGATTATAATGTGTTTTGGTGTGTGTCTCTTTGGGTCCAACTTAGTAGGGGCTTTCTGTGATTTCTGGACCTGGATGCTTGTTTCCTTTGTCAGGTTAGGGAAGTTGTCAGCCATTATTTCTTCAAATAGGTTTTATGTCCCTTTCTTTCTCACTTTTCCTTCTGAGACTCCATAATATGAATGTTAGTACACTTGATGTTGTCTTGGAGATCTCTTAAACTATCCTCATTTTTAAAATTCTTTTTTCTTTTTGCTGTTCTGATCGGATGATTTGCATATCATATCTTTCAGGTCATTGATCCATCCTTCTGCATCATCTAATCTGCTGTTGAGTCCCTTTGGTGTATTTTCCATTTCAGTTATTGTGTTCTTCAGCTCTGATTGGTTCTTTTTCATATTTTCTATCTCTGTTGAAGTTTTCACTGTGTTCATCCATTCTTCTCCTAAGTTGGGGGAGCATATTTATGACCATTACTTTGAACTCTTTATCTGGTAGATTGCTTATCTCCATTTCATTTAGTTCTTTTTCTGAGGTTTTGTCTTGTTCTTTCATTTGGAACATACTCCTCTGTTTCTTCATTATGCCCAATTTTCTGTTTATTTCTATCTATTAGATAGATCAGTCTCCCAGTCTTGAAAGAGTGGCTTTATGCAGAATGTGTCATGTGGGGCCCAGTAATGCAAACTCCCCTTAGTCACCTGAGTGAGGTGCCCCAGGGGTGTCCCTAGTATGGGCTATGTACACTCTCCTGTTGTGGCTGGGTGACAACTCACTGTTGTGCAGGGCTGGCCCCATCCCATCTGGCTATAAGGCCTGGCTGTGAGTACTACAGGTATGCTGATGGGTGGGGTTATTGTCCTTTTGGCTGAGAGGCCTTGCTGAGGTACAGGATTATACAGGGCTCTCAGTGGGGCACATCCCCTGACACAGCATTCTAAAGGGAGGATTTCACAATGGTGTCTACCAGCACCAGGATAAGCACAGCAGAATGAAATAGGAAAATTGGCTGCAGCCAGTGTCTCAGTCCCCCAGGAGAGGCTCAGCTCTCTCTCCCATCTCACTGGCTGACGTTCCAAGATTAGTAAGTGGATCTCCTTCACCTGTGGTCTATGTGCTTTTCAATCTCTTGTTTTTGCATGGGTTTCTGCATTGAGTGAGTCTGTGCTTAAGCCCTTTGATAGCAGTTTTGTTTTCTCTACCAGGTTTTCCTGAGAGCATTCCCTGTTGGTTGGTTTTCAAAGCCTAGTGTTTGGGGGGCTGATCTTCTGTGTAGGATCTAAGGGTTGAAGTTTGATGTGGAGCTCAAATCTCTTGCTCCTCAGCAAAAATTTCTATATTTCTGAGATCCTTCTGATTAGAATGGGATGCTGCATCTGGGTTGTGGTTTCTTCCTTAGTGAGACTGTGTCTCTGTCACTTCCATCCATGTCAGTGCTATCCCTTGTTGTGGAGGCCCTGCTCATCCAGTTTCTAGGCCCCCTTCAGAGAGGACAATTCCACATGCAGTTGTAGACTTGTTGTGTCTGTGGGAGGATGTGAGTTCAGGATCTTCCTACGCCACCATCTTGCCTGTCCCCTATCCAGGAATTTCTGGTTATGATATTTACAGGAGCTGATGTTCAGCCATATGGGTTGAATTGCACACTCTCACTAAAATTCACTGTGATGCCAGAAATAGAAAAATCAGGATTTGCTAAAAGAAGATAATAAGCTGGGGTACTTTGTTTCAATATCCCTTCATGACCTAGCCAATATCTAAAATCTTGATATTTTGTTTAATTTTTAGCAGATATTTATCAATTTTCTTTAGTATTAGCCAGGCTGGCTTAGGCAAAGAGAATTTATTTGTCTCAGAACCCAACTAAACTGAGGGAAAAGCAGTTACACAGCTGAGACTCAAGAATAAGTGCAACCAGGGACTTGAACATCCTGAGTATCTCGGTATACTTCCTGCCTCTATCTCTCTTTGTATGTTGACTTCATTCTTTTATCTTCTTTTCCCTACATGGAAGAATTAAGCATGACTGCCGACATCTTTCTAGCATGAGAAGACACAGCCCTGTTGGCCCAGAGTCCACAGGTCCCAGGGCAGTAATTCATTGGTTTAGTTGCATCAGGCATCCATTTCTGGACCAATCACTTGTGGTCAGGGCAGGCTGGAAACCGTGCCTGATTCCATATGGGTAAAGAACATAGTTCCAGGACTAACTAGTTATGGCAAGGAGACCACTGGCATGAATAAACATTGAAGAAGATAGTCCATTTCTACAAGAACAGGAGATAGTGATGGGCAGACTCTTTCATAGAAATCCTCAATACCCTAAATGTTTGGAGGATTCTCCATATACTTGGAAATTACTCTCCATTCTCTATAAATAATAACCAAGATTCACTCTAATTGGCTATTTCATTGTCAAAGAAAGTCTAGTTCTAAGTAGTCAATAATATCCTACTTGTTATCAAAATACCTAGTGGCATGGGCCGAGGGAGAGAGTTTTTTGGCCTACCATTGTTCAGAGATGAGCAATTTGGCTCACTATATAACAGTTGTTCATTCATGGTCTTTTAAAAATTGAAATTAGCCTACACTAGTTTCTTAAAGTATCATGTGAAGCCTCAAAGTAAACAACTAAAATAAAGGTGCCATGAACTTGTTTTTGATGTGTGTGTGGAGTGTGTGTGTGTGTGTGTGATTTTCTTCAAACAGGATGAATACTTATTAGTTGGGGATGTAATAGTTGCCTAAAGGCAGAGAATGGACCAAATGAACTCTATTTTCTGGATAATCTGCTGAGGAGACACTGAGTTTACAGAAGTAAATTCTGAAGACTTATTGATGTTTTTTCCCTCATTAAGCAGGATTTTCAAACATAAGAGCCTTTTATGCTACCTTTCAGCAAATCCATAACTGCATATTATTTTTAGCCAATAGACTGACTCTACTATAAACTTCGAAGATGTCCAAAAACAAGATGTAAAATATTTCAAAAAAGCTGCTTAAGCACAAACGGAGATTTTTGAGCTTTTTGGAATCTCTTTTTGGTTTCTCTTCTAGTGGAAGTCCTTCCCACATGTCCAGGTCCTGAGACACTTCTTTCCATGAAGAGAAAGGCTGGATGCTAAGCTCTGCTAACTGTCCATCCTCCCTACCATTTCCCACAGCCCCCTACCCTCACAGGCACACATGTTCTGTGGTTACCATAGGAACTAGTAGGATCTAATTATTTAAAATTTTGATATTTTGTTCTCCATGGATTTTTGCGTTAATTTTGATTAAAAAATATTTCATTAAAATGTTCTTTATCTTGCTTACTGCATTTTTGGCCCCTTGCTTTTAAAATTTTGTATCTTATGTGAGTGTCTTACCTTGTCTCAGGCCTCATATTTAGACAGACTTGAGTTAAGAATCTAGTGTAGCACCTTAACTAGTACCTATCATGCTCAGTCTTGATCTCCCCACCTCTAAAACAAAAATGATAACTGAAATATACTTATAGGGCTGTTTGAAGGATTAAATGAGATGGTACATGAAAAGCATTTAGTATGCATGAAATGGAATCAGTATTCAGTGAATATGACTAGCATAACTACTGTCAATAATAACACAAGTGACAGCAAAAGCAGTAATAGTAGATAACATTTAGGTGCAGTCAATAATAGTAAGACATAATCCCAACTCTAGAGAAATCCTTTCTACTGGGAGGCTCAGACATATAAAAATATAGTCACCATTCAATGAACTGTTATAAAAAGGTTTATATGTGGTATGAAGAAAGCATGAGAGTGAGGAGAACTAGCTAAGCTCTTAGAGAAGGGGTTTTGAGCACCAAAGGCTGAGTAAGAGGGTTTGCTAAATGGAGAAGAAAAGAAAGATAACTCCAGTGCGTACAAAGTCACCGAGGCTGGAAAGGGCCTGCTGGACTGTTCAGAGGGAGACATTCTCTGTAGCTGGGATGGGGAATTCTGGTAGGAAAGTTGTGGGAGTTGAGCCTAATAAGAAAGGATCTAGTCTGTAGATTAAGAGCCTGGAATATCATTCTAAAGAGTTTAGATTTTGTTCTGGGGACAGTGGAGGAGTCTCCTGAAGGATTTTGAGGCTCTGTTTTTGAGATGTTCACGCATGAGGTTTAGAAAGGTAACTGTGTGAAGGATAGACAGGCGAGGGGCAGGGGTGGAGCCAGGGATACCCACAAGGAGGCTATTGTGAGATCCAGGCGATGAGGATGAGGGCCTGAATCAAAGCACCAGCAGTGGTACTGAAAAGCAGTCAAGAGATCTGGCCCACATTTCAGAGGCAGAATTAATGACCTGGGTGGCTGACTGAGTGTGGGGTGCTTTGGGGATAAAGGAGAAACTGAGAATGCCTAGGAGGTCCCATCCACAGTAACTGACAGAACATGTGAAGAGGAGCCAATGTAGGTAAGTATGTATGGTGGGAAGAAGAAGATAAGGAGCTAGATTTTGAACAATTTAACTTGGAATGAAGGGGAATATCCAAGAGGACATGCTCAATAGACAGTTGGAAATATAAGGGAGGGACCTGGGAGAAAGGGGAGGCTGGAGTTTGTGTGTTGATTGGAGCATAGGAAATTTATGTACTATCTCTGGGAGAGCTGCCCTGAGAAGGGAGGGTTGAGGGCCCAATCAGATGATTGTCCTCATCTTTCTTCCTCTCTGCTTCTCCGTTTTATCTTTCCATGGACCTTAAAAATCAGTGTGCTTCCTGTGTGGGACTTTGGCCTGGTTCCCCAGCAAATGTCCTCAATGCTTCCTTACCCTGGCTATTTGGTCTGCCATTTGGAGACGTCCATCCAGCTCTCGTCTGATCTGGGCTGCTTGCTCATCTGGATTGTCCAGCTGCACAAAAGCACAAATACGGAGACTTTCAGTCTGGATCACAAAAACCAATGAACTAATGATGTTGCATTTTACATGCCCCAATTTCTGCCCCCATAGACATATTTCACTAAAACTTAAGAATCTTATAACAGACAAATACAACTGGAAGGAAATCTTAAGTTAAATCCTACCATGTGGTAGGCAGTTGCTAGGAAAGACATTTGAATGAACTTGCACAAGAATCATTTTGGAACTGCTAGACAGCAGTGCTTCTAATAAGGGCCCAATACAGCACCTCTATTTTGGTCCAGTGAAGAAAGTGTTTACATGACAGACAGACAAGGAAGGAGCCAGTAATATAACTATTAGAAATGCGTGGAACAGACATAGTGCTTATCCATAGTGCCTACAAGGCATATATCCTACAGCTGTCCCACCCCTAGACCATGGGAGATTAATCAATCATTGCATTCCTTCTCACTGAGCCCTAAGACTTTCTCAGCCGGTACTCCAGATGGCCATTACCACTGAGTTGGTGTTCATATCTAAGTTGAAATCTATCCTTGTCTTCCCTGTAGTTAGAGCTATTAGAACGTAAGAATCAGCATACCCAAGCATAAATAAACCTGGACAACTCCCTTCTCTGGTTTTCTCATCTATAGAATGAAGGGGTTGGTTACATAATCTCCATCCTTATCACATCTTTGAAAGAGACTGGTAAATATTTCTGTAAAGGGACATATAATTATTACTTTGGGCTTTGAGGGTCATAAGATCTCTGTTGCAATGACTCAATTATTCCAATCAGATGTGAAAACAGACATAGACAATACATAAATGAATGAGCATTTCTGTGATCCAATACAACTTTATGTGCAACAACATGTGGCAGGCCATAGTTACTGATCTCTGCTCTTTGAATTAAGTTTTTCTCTTTATTTCCAAGCAAGCCTATTGTTATCCTTCAAACTGTAATTGAGTTTGTTTTGTTCAGTAGTTTATGATTAATTTTATTCACAGAAAAGTTTAATAAATAGGGAATAATGGCATTCAACTAGAATGGGCTTTATTCCTCTTTATAGTGCATATTAACTCACAATAAAATATAGCTTAAGAAGTATCTGAGTTTTCTAAGTCCCTTTCCTTTAAAAGCCATTTTTATTTAGAAATTTGAAAATAAAAACCCAGATCCAGAGGCGCCTGGGTGGCTCAGTCAGTTAAGTGTCCGACTCTTGATTTCGGCTCAGGTTGTGATTTCAGGGTCATGAGATTGAGCCCCACTGAGGGCTATGTGCTCAGCAGGGAGTCTGCTTGAGATTCTCTCTCTCCCTCCCCCTCTGCCCCTCTTCCCTCTCTAAAATAAAAAACAAACAAACAAACAAACAAAAAACCCACCCAGATCCATGCTTAAAAAAAAAAAGAATCTCATCTATGGTACAAAATGGTATAGAAAATAAGTTCTTTTTAATATGATGTAAACAAGAACACTGAAAAATTTATGGTCATACTTTTGAAGCATCGTCAATGGTCTTTTTTTAAAGATTTGTTTATTTATGAGAGAGAGAAATGTGAGCAGGGGAGGGGTAGAGGGAGAGGGAGGGAGAGACTCTCAAGCAGACTCCCCACTGAGCACAGAGCCTGTTGCTGGCTCTTGGTTTCACTCAGGTCATGATCTCATGACCCCGAGATCATGACCTGAGCTGAAACCAAGAGTCAGAGGCTTAACTGACTAAGTCATCCAGGTGCTCCATGGTTTATTTTATAAAACACATAAAAATCCATCTAGCTTTATGCCATGCATTTTTAGCACCTGATTTAATTCAGGAGTTGCCCTTTCTTCTCCTTTCTACAGTTTTGAGGGGCAGGACTATTTCCTAGATCATAAAGACTGGATTGCAACTTTTGGCCATATATTCTAAGGCAGCACTTCCTAAAGAGTTCTGCCAAACAACAATCTTATTAAATCCTCCAGAAGAAAGGGTTCCAGAAGAATGGTCAGTTGAGTTTCGAAAATGGTGTATCAAAATGCACAAAGTCTCTGAGAAGTAAGGAAGTCTGCTAGACTCTGATCAACTTATTCTTTAATTCAAACTGAAATTTTTATTTTTTATTTATTTATTTTTATTTTATTTTTTATTTATTTATTTTTTAAGATTTTATTTATTTATTTGACAGAGAGAGACACAGCGAGAGAGGGAACACAAGCAGGGGGAGTGGGAGAGGAAGCAGGCCTCCCGCCGAGCAGGGAGCCTGATGTGGGGCTTGATCCCAGGACCCCGGGATCATGACCTGAGCCGAAGGCAGACGCTTAACGACTGAGCCACCCAGGCACCCCTGAAATTTTTATTTTTTGCACAATACAATGCCCAGAGAATGAGCTGGAAATCCTGTTCTACATATATATAAAGAAAACCACCCGAAAGCAGTTACACTGCTGCCCAGGGGTCCATTCATCACAAGCCTCCGCATAGGCGCACATGGGAAACACAGTAGCCTCTGCTTTGTTTTTAAGTGCCAATGAGCTGTCTTCATTCTAGTCCCTTGGAAACCCAAGACTTCTTTAGCTCCAGGTGCCAACCCACTGGGAACACTCAGACATGTCATATTCAAAATACATATGCAAACAAAACGTCTGACTTCTTCACTGAGAAGCAGCAAAATGATTTGGTTAGGGGCTAAAGTTGGGAATTCTGTCAGAAGATACAATGTTCACAGAGGTTAAAAGTGAAAAGAGAAAACACAGCCCAGTAGAACCATCCCCACTACTAAATTTTATGGAGGCATCTGGCCTCATCAAACGGAAATAGGGACAGCAGACAATGCCGGCAAAGAAGACGAGCAGGCTAGGTCTACACTACGCTTCATTCATTAGTTCATGCATTCTCTCATTTACTCATTCATTTATCAGATCTTTATGGAATGTCTTGATATGTCAAGACAGTGGACTACAGAAAGGCACAAGAGAGACTTAGTCACTGCCTCCATGGAGCTTAAATCTAGCAAGGACAGATAAGGTTATTTGAACATTTGGGGCACAAAAGAGAGGAGAGTAGCATTTATTGATGCCTATGTCGAGCCCAGGTATCCTATGGCCTATATTTCAGTCTTTTCTGAAATGTCTCAAGAACTAGATATTAATAAATTCTCCCAGGGAAAAGACTCTGGGGTCAGGAAATGCTGCTCCCTCCTGAAAACTTATAATACATATTAGTATGATTAAGATTCTGAACAATTCTAGAAATAATAAGCCTATTGAACTGCATTTAATTTTGTCTTTTACATAATTATTTCACTGAAGAATATTCCACAGGGCAGTTTGGGAAATTTCGCATGTGAAACAACTTTATGCGGGAGGTATCATTATCGCCCCCATTTTACAGATGAAGAAACTGAGTCTCAGTAAGGTTCAGGAACTTGCTGCAGTTCACACAGCTGATAAAGTGGTATGACCCATTAGAAATGGAGTCTGTCCTGCCTCTAACTGAAGTTCTTTTGCTCTGCCATTATGTTGGCTTCTTTCTTAAGTGCCTTGTTTGGTTTCCTAATTGGTCCTGACAATTAACTCAGTGCCCTCACTTTGTTCCTTGTATACATGGGACAGTTTAACACACTGAGCCACCACTAGGGGGCAGAGAAATGTCTACCCTCCTTCACCTGTCATGACTGGCTGATGTCTTCTGGAGAGGCTACAGCAGTGCCAGAGCCCTCCCCCCAAAATGAGAGCAATGAGCGTGTCCTTATCCTGGCTCTGCCCCTTAGTTAGCTGTGTGACGTTAAACAAGTTACTTAACCTCTTTGTGCTCCAGGTCTCTTCATCTGAATAATCAGTGTAATAAATCGACCTAAGGCTATCATGAGAATTCACTGAGGCATCGGGTATAAAGTGCTCAGCCCAGTTCTTGGCACACAGGTTCCTGAACAAACCCTAAGGAAATGGTGGCTGCCTTTTGTGTTATTAAACAAGCCCATGGTGGCTGTATTTCTGACATGGGCCACAGTGGGGCGTCCAAGATTCAGATGAGAATGTGCCAGATGGGACTGTGTCCTTCTGTGGTGTGGCTGTGGGGGTCCTGCTCTATAGTCTGTGCACTAGAAAGGAAGGGATCGGGGCTCCCCTCTCTTGACAAATTTCCTAGGCTTCCCAGTGTCATCCACATTCTCCAGGGTCAAGTCCCTTTGCTCTGTTAGACTTTAATTAGAAGGAGTGACCGGAAGGCAGACATGGGTGCCTGACAGCTAAGGATCTGAAGGGAGGATGAGAAAGGAAATGCAACCAAAGCTCCCTCAAACAGCCTGGCATGATAGAGAAGGCCATCCTCAATCGAGGAGCTTGACAGCCCCACTGTATGCAATCCAAAAATATAAAGAGAAATCAAGTAATTACCTTTTCAAGTGCTAGAAAGAAAAAGCCAGAGAGTGAGCTTCCATGGAAACAAGGTTCTGTTTACTGCACTGGCCTTTTCCACCAAGGAAAGGAAAAATCAGCTGGCAAACCAGGCCAAGGGCAAACCTTCCCGTTGACAGCTCATTAGGGTTAAAATACGTACATGTGCATGAAGGCTCTTTACCTAATTAGACAAATAATCTTCCTACTAGCAGAGGTCAAGCAGAGGCAGCGTGGTGGTTGTCATGATTTGCCTGCCAAGCAAAGGGACTATTTCCCTGCACTATCCTCTTAAAGTGATGGGAAGCTGAGCCCAGCACTGCCCAAGTGCTGACAGGTATCACCTAAGCCATCAGTTCCAGCCCATCCCAAGGCTTGAGATTCTCTCCAGCTCATGGCTGTGCCCCTTTAGTCCATGCAGAGGCAAGAACTCAGACCAGCGTTGCTGTGGCCTGGTTCACACCTTCAGGAAGACCATGCCGCAGGGGACACAGGCCTGAGAATAGGGCAAAGGGGAGTCTGTGCCCAGCTATCTCACTTCCTGGTTCCATGACCATGTCAGGTTTCTCAATCTCTGAGCCTTAGATTCCTCAACTGCTGAGTGGGGATCACTTTGATCTTGCAAGGCTACTGAAAGGACTAAATGAGACATGTGGCATGTTTCAAGGGAAGTCAGGCCCATCTGGGTCCAAATCCTGGCTCTGCAGTTCCCTTTTTCAAAGGGATTGAACAAGGGACTGAACCAAAGCCTCAGTTTCTGGGATAACATAAGATACCTACCCCAGTGTGTTCTTAAGACTGACTGAGATGATACACATGCAAAGCACTTAGCATGGTGCTGGCACATAGTAGGTCTTACAGTTTAGAAAATAGTTTCTAGAATTATCCTGATTCTAGGGTGGGCACTCATCAGATGTCAACTCCCCTCCCTGCCCTTTGTGATTTATGATGGAAACTAGACCCTGGACAGGGAAGCCCTGGAGTGGACAAGAGGAGCCCTTGTTCTGGTCCTCAATTTGCCCTTAGCTGGGAGACCTGGGGCTGATGTCATGACCTCTCTATCCATAGTCCCTGCACCTGAGAAATGACAAACCCTCACTATTATGTCCCACTAATCAGCAAAGTCTAGACAAGCGTTTCTCAAAGGTATATTCTGGGGATACTAGTCCTACAGAGAAAGGGGTATGTGGCCAGTTAGAGTTGGCTCTCTCTCTCTCTCCCTTTCCTATAGAGCAAGACACATCAGTGAGAAGACAACCTTGTGTGGCCCTACATTTCCCAAACTTTTCTGATCCTGTGTGTAATACGTGTGTGTAGCACATTTTGGGATATGCTCACCTAGACAATTCTCGTGTGTGCTTCATTTTTCTCATATCCATGGACACAGCCAGTTTTTTGGAGGGAGGAGAAAGGGAGGAAGCAACCCCACTATGTAAGTCGATCTATATGTCAGTTTAAGAGTGACCCAGCTAGGAATACTCTGTTTGATCTCTAGGGTGACAGAGAAATCATCACTGGGCCCAGACTTGGAATCTCCTCGTTAGCCCCGGAGGCCCTGGAGGATCAGCCTGCACGGGAGACATCCTTGGGCACCAGCTTTCCCTAGGATGCCTGAATTCTTTGGGCTTATACATTACGATGATATGGGGGCAAGTCCAATTCTGGACTCTTCCAAACTCATCATTATTGCCGCAAGGCAGTCTCCAGTCAAGCAAAAAGAAGACATGGTTCAAATATGCAGAAAATTTAAACAGAAACAGGCAGATTACTTTATGCATTATTTGAATAATTGCTCTACTTTCTGGAAAAATCTGCGGTACTCAGCCTCAGAACGAATAGAGCAACTTCAGCCTCAGGACTGCAATGAAAATGATCCAGAACTGTGGCTGCAGTGTCCTGCTCCTACTCGAGACAGTGTAGTAAGCACAAGCAGGGGGTGGGCCCTGCTGAGCTCTTTGGCCTGTTGGAAACCACATCCCCCCTTTCCCCCTCCTCAGTGCACGGCACTGGGCTCCTTGCTGAGGCCTCTGGAAGGATTTGTTTTCTCCTGCTGCCAGGCGTTGGCACATACTGTTCCCCACGTCTGGAACATTCTCCCTTGTCTCCTCCTTGACTCATAACCAGTTCTTATTCTTCATCCTAGGCTTTGCAGCAAACTCTTCTCCGACCTTCCAGACTTGGTGAGTTTCTCCTGCCAAGCTCTCCTAGCACTAGGCAACTCTCCTCTTATTAGTATTTGTCATAACTGTAATTTTACATGCACTTATGTGATTATTTGATGTTTACCTACTACACTGTTAAGGTCCATGAAGGCAGGGATGCATGTGGTTTTGCTTCTCTCTGCATTCCCAGCACCTAGCACGGTGCTGAACACATAGTGGGCTCTGATAATTGCCTCACCGACTAAAGGACTGAGTTAATTAAATGTGACCCAAAGAGGGGAAGTGACCTGCCCACAGTCGCACAATAATCACTGAGAGGGCTGGGACCAGGTTCCCCACCTGCTACCTTCTAGCCTGCTAAGCTTTGCTGCTTCATGATTGTGTTCTGGGAAGGGCCATTCTCTGCAGAAATAGGCAAAGACTGACCTTTGCTGGCCTGTCACCAGTTACATTCCTGATAAGGCATTCTTATTTCTGGGCTCTGGGGGCTTGAGGCAGGTGCGCCTGTCAGCCGAAGCAGTGCAAGCCACCTGCTGACCTAGGTTCACTGGATCTGTTCTCCCTGTTCCTCTCCACTTCCTAGCCTGGCCCCTTAGTTCCCAGGGATTAGCGTCTGAGAAGAAGGCTGCCAAAAGCGACTGCAGAGGAGGGCAGAGGCTCTTCCCTGTAAAGCACTGCTATCAGCTGGCACACTCCTCCTTTCCTCCACAGCCCTGTGTTTTTTCTCCTCCTTCACAAACTGCTCCAGCAAATCCTGCCCTCCTGGCACATTGCAGTCTGGAAAGTTACCACCAGGACAGCGTCAGTCTCCCTCCAGGGGCTGTGGGTGTCCAAGCTCCTGTCTCAAGAATGTACTGAGGTTTGGATGGTGGCTACATCACTGCATTCAGCACCTGGCTGCCACCTCCAGACTCCTTTCCTGCCGACCTCTCTCCACTTTGTCCACATCTGTCTGATGAGGCTGTAGGATGTGGTTGGCAAGAGCTCCCCCTCTACTGAGCAGCCTCAAATCCTTGCCTTTCTACTTAGAGGCCAAGCAGTGCTGGGCAACTTATGAGAACTCTCTGAGCCCGAATTTTTTATTTTTTTCCAACTCCCTTAGCTCTAAGATGGGAATAATAATGATAATACCTACCGCATGGACTGGTGAGAGGTTAAATGAGATGGTATGTGTATACCCCTTAGCAGAGAGCCTGGCACGCCATCACTTTCAGTAAATCTCAGTGGCTATTAGTACTTGACATTCTGCAGCCTGTGTATCTCATCCTTAGACAAAATCTGATTCTAATAATACTTAAAAGGGGCAGAACAAGTTTTCCCTGCTTTGAGGAAGGAAACCAGGTTTCAAAAGATGAAGTAGTTTGCCAGTAGTTTCAGAGATAATTGGCCCTTCACAGAGGACACACGCCTCAGAAAGTAGAGCATGGATTTTAGAATCAGAAAACCTTAAGATCAAACCCAACCCCTGTCACATACTCACTGTGTGACCAGGGCCAGGGCATTCAACCTCTCTGAGCATCTCTACCCATAGCTTTAAAGTAATACCCTCAGAGGACTATTGTAATGATGATCATAATAGACATTTTCACACTGTAGGGGTTCAACACATTGCAGGTTTATTATTCTATTTTTATTACTGGGGGGTGGATCTCGTGCAGCCTGCAGGCTTGCCTGTGATCTGTCTTTACTAGGGCTCTGTTCTGGGATTATTTCTAGAGAAAACGTGGAATTTGGTGTCCCATGCATACTCAATTCCATTCTGTTTTTATTAAAATCACTCAAGGAGATACTACCTCACCTATTGAAGAGTTAAAGTAAGATCATTAGTGTCTTTCTTTACCATGCCTTATTTATTTCCTCTCTAAGAGAAGACCTTGAGTAGGTCAAAGTTCCCATCTCAGGGAGGTACTTCTTCTTGATTGCAAAATGCAGCGTTGAGCTCCCAGGGTTTGCCAGCCAATAAGAACATCCTCTGTATTTGAGTCACCAGTTTTATGTCTTTGCTGGCTTCTGGCGATGCAGTAAATATAACACAAGAGCTCCAAATGCAGTAATTCTCTGAGCAAGCAGCAAATAAATACATAAAAATACCCCAAACAGAAAACCAATCTATTCCTTTATGATCCTGCAGTGTTCAACCAGTCTTTTCCCATTCTCACCCGGTCCTGGAATGACCTCTTCTCTCCTTTCCATTTCAAATCTGACATGTAGTTCAGGGTCTGGTTTCAGACCCGCTTCCTGCAGGGAAGCCCTCCTTGATTACTTGAGCCAGGTATCAACTTGACTCCATAGGTACCACCAGCCAGTCCAGTACCTAAGCCTTCTGTGTGTTCACAAGTCTCACATTTCCCTTCCCCACCAGAATAGCTATAGGGCACAGTCATCAGGGACCCAGGAACTAGAAACAGTCGGATCTGGGCTCAAATCTTTGCTCTGCCACTTACCAGCTCCGTGACACTGCACAATATACGGAACTGTCTCTGCCTGCGGCCTCTTCTGCGAAGTGGCAGTCCTAATAGTAACAATGCCAACAGCAGACACTTGTAATGAGAATGAAAAATGGTACTCATAAACACTTAGCATGACCCCTTGGATAGGATGCGGGTCTACAGGTTCAAGGCTATAATTTAGTACTCCTGAGGCCAGACACTGGTTTTTATCCAGCACGAGGGACACAGCTGTGTTTTTTATGGATCATCTTAACAATCTTCACAGCTGGGGTTGGGAGATGGTCCAGTTCACCTGCATTATCGCGAGGACACAGGGAACTGAGCCATTCAAAGAAGAGTGGGCACTATCTTTCCAGGTGGGAGTGTGACAGCCGAAGCCCAGGGTATTTTGTGACACAGGTGGTTTTGTGAAGAGAGGATGCTTGGAACTAGGTTGGTTTATCCCTTTGTAATTGTGCATCCTCTTCTAAATATTTCTGGAATCCACCTATTCTGTTTATCCACTTCCCTAAGCCAGGTTGCCATTGGCTCTGTCCTGGACTGCTGCCCACGTCCAGGACAGCATCCTCTTTGACACGGCAGTTCTCAATCCTGGCTGCACACTGAGATCACCTGCAGGAGACAGAAGGAAATTCCAATATCCAGGCTGCAGCTGGACCAGCTAAATCAGACATCTGGGTTGGGCCCAGGCATCAGCATTTTTTAAAAAATCTCCAGGTGATTCCAAAGTGTAGGAAAACTTGAGAACTTCTACCAAAAGCCAGTGGTTCTGAAACTATGGTGCATATGAGAATCAACCAGAGAACCTGTGAAAACACAGTTATGGGGCTCATCCCCAGAGAGTTTTGATTCAGTGGGTTTAGGGCAAGACCCAAGAAGGTGCCCTTCTAACGAATTCCTGGATGATGCTGATGCTGCAAATTACACTTTGAGAACAAAGGACTGAATCCATGCTCAGCATGTGCATCCTGCTCCTGCTTAAGACTTGTCAGTAATGTTTCATTTTCCTTGGCAAAGGAGTCTGAGGTCCTTCTCGAAGCCTAAGGAGCTGCTGCCATCTGGTTCCTGCACAGCTCTCCAGCCTTATCTGCCAACACTGGATCTTGCTGCTTCTAGGTTCTCAAACATGACATATTCATGGCCCTAGGCTGATGCACATGCTTTCCCTTCCCTCCTTCTGGCCTTTGTGTGGCTAACCCAGGTTTGAGCCTCCACAATGCTTCCTTAGGAGACTTTTGGGGCCCAGGCAAGGTCACTTCCTCTAGGCTCTCACAGCATCCTGAACCTCCTCTTTTATTCCTTCCATCACATTTGCATTATTTGCTCCCTGCTGTGTTGTCTGCAAGACTATAAAAGCCTCCAGGGCAGGGACCTTGTCTGTCTTATTCACTATAAGATCTGCAGTGACTGATGCATGGTAGGAGAGCCAGGAATATTTGCAGAACTAAATTTGAGATAGAGCTAATAATATTTACTGGGTTTGCTCTGATGAGTTAATAAGATAAGTTTGTCCAGGCACTTAGTGTGGTTTCTGATGCTTAATAGGTGCAAATGGTTTAGACTTATTAAACCCTTGTTGAACATATAACTGAAATTGAGTATTTAAGTGCAGAAAGGGCAGAAAATAACTGACTAAAGTGTTGTGAATAACTGAGGTGTGAACCAATGAAACTCTGGGAGCCTCAGTTTCCTCATCTGGAAACTGGGAATATTAATATTCAACTCATCGTTTAAAGCATACTCACTAAACGCTTGCTTTAGACGCAGGCACTGTGGTTTGAGCTGTGAGAGCAGGACAGACATAGACCTTGCCCTCTTTGAGCTTATGGTCCACAGGAGAGCTAATGTATATTGAATCCTGAGTACTTAACTATAGCCTGGCCATACCAAGTGTCTCATTCATTGCCTTGTTTAATCCTAGGTTAAGTATTACTATTACAATCAAGATCACTTTACAGATGAGGAAGCTGAGTCTCAGAGAGATTAAGGTAACATCTCAGAGAAGGGGTAGAGCTGGGATATGAATTCATTTCTGTCTGAATCCAGAGTGTAAGTTTTTCAACAGTTCACTGTTGTAATGTTCAGTGGGGATAACTTTCAAAAAAGAGGGTTATTTTTTCAAAATTGGCAAAGTATCTCACAAATGTAAATTACTATTTTCATAGTCATTAGTCTTGAATTTAGTTTTTACTAATTTCTGAAATTCTGTTGAGGCAGCCGATTTGATGGAAAACGGTCACTTTTTCAAAATGAACCCTAGGAGATTTTGACATAAATATTATGGGAAATAAAAATGCTTTTTTGTACCGTTAAATAATTTTGATATCACATCACCGACTCATGGTGAAAAGCAATTTATAACTGGCAAAAATAATGTGCTCAACAGGAAATCCAGAAAACATCCAGTGATGTCCAAAATACCTATATACACTAATAAAATTGAATGCTTTTGCTAAAAATGCCCACTCTTTAAGAGGAAGTGAATTTCATTTTCAAATATCGACAAGGCAGTATAAAAGTTACTCACAAGGACAAAATGAAATCGAGTTTTCTGGCTTCTACAATGATGGTTCTAGTGAATGTGTATGTTCAAGCAGGTAAGTGTACGTGTATGTGTGTGTGTATAACAGACATCTTGAGCAGTTGAAAACATTCAGAGCTATAAGTCATAGAGCTGCTCATGTCAATTAAAATTGAGGCAAAGTAGTATAATTTCCAGGGTACATGAGAACTGTCACATACACCTCTGTTTCTTTTGAGTGGCATGTCACAAACACAAAACGTGCTTCATTTCTAGTCCCAGGTTGATCATTACACAAGTACTTGGTAGAAATTGGGTCTATTCATAAGTCTACCCACATGTATCATTATCTTCATTTTGCCTGCCCTGAAGAGTGTGGCTACCCCGGTGATACCATTGTTTAAAGCCAAAAATATTTATAAAAGGTGTGTTTCACCTTGATTAAGACCTTTCAAAGGAACAGTTAGTTCCTGGTGTCAAATCCATTAATCAAGTAGATATATTTTCTATTAGTTATTTAAAAAGTATCAGTGGGCAAGGGGAGGAGGCAATATTAAAAAAAGAGTGAGAAGTCCCAAATTTTCCAACAGATGGGATAAAAGAAATGATTTAAAAACATCAAATTATATTGTCTGCATTTATTAAATGCTTTCTGCTTGTAATAGGCTATATCATGTGCTACAGATGAGCAAAGGCATTAGAATATCTATTCTAATATATGTGACAGTTCTTAATTTGTGGAAATATATGAACACCTACTCTTGCCATATTTTATAAGTTGGAAGTGGTGGTGGGGGGGATTTGGAAGTAGAAGACTTTGTATTTTTGATGAAGTTGGGGTCAGTAATTCCATGTCAGTCACAAACAAGGATAATCGTGTGTTATACTGAAAATATGATACTGAAAAAGTAAATTCAAAAAGAGGAACAAATTCATCCAACTAGCCTAATTTATTCCTTGATAACAAATTAACCCTGAAATCTCAGAGGCTTAAGACGACAGTGGTTTATTTCTTGCTTATTCTACATGTCCATGTGGATTATGGGGGACTCTGTTCCACATAGTCACTCCTGAGTGACCCAGGCAGATGGAAGAACCACCATTTTGTGACTCTGCCATCTCAACATGTAGCTTCCAGGCTCACTGTGACAGGAGAACACAGAGCATAGAACTCATGGCCTGTTTGCTGGAATTAGTCATATGGCCCTAACTATTGCAAGGGAAGCAAGAAAATGTAAGGGAACATAGAGAATATTTTGTCTCTGTCACAGAAAACAACTGTGGATTCTGGTTTAAAAAAAGTAGAAAATCTTCTAACAGAAAATCTATTTTGAGTATATGGAAATTGCTTGATACTCTAGTTTACCTGACCTATGTGGATAATTCTACATCAATTCAAATTAACACAAGTGAACATAGTGTAACATAATTAAAATTTCATTGTAAAAGGCAAATACGGCTGTGGCTGAGAGGAGGGAAATTAAAAAAAAGAAGTACTCTCCTTTGAGAGAAAAATCTGCAAATAAAGAGTATTTTAGGCCATATAAATCAAAAGAATATTGACTGAAATACACAATTCTGGCACTAGAGAAGTTCAACTCAAGAAGGCCCTAGGGCCTCACAATCTTATGTTATGTTAATCACCACACATTACATCATTAGTTTTTGATTTATTTTTGATGTACTTATAATTTTCCAGGCAAAGAAACACTTTGAGCAGTAGACCACCATCAAGATAGATGATTTCTTGTCTCTTGAAATTTTATTTGCAATTCAGCCATAAGAATAATCCTCTATGAAACTGTTTTTAAGATCAGATCGTTCATCTACTGATGCTGTCTTTTCATATTTGCAAAAGCACCCGAGTTGAATTTCCCAGCAAAGGGAATGTTTTATAAGGCCTTTAGAGAAATAACTTTGTAGCAATTGTAGTAAATTTCACCCCACCTCATAATTACTCTACAATCTCAAAGGAAACAGAAATTTAGCCAGGGACCTCAATTAACCCTTAAAAAATTACTTTCACAAGTAAATTCACAGCAAGGATTGTGTTTTTAAAAAGCAACACCAAATATATGTGTCAGGTCAATAACCTGCTCTTTTTATGTTAGCATTCCTAGACACAGAATTGATTTGCAAAATGGTGCCCTTCAACAAGATGTTTGTTATATTCTAAAGCAAGAGAGTGGAAAAATACATTTTTGAGAAGTGGCTTTAACACGAAGTAAAACCCAATTGGTTTTTAGGTTAATAACTCAGCTAGTGCCTGCCATAAAGTGGGTGTTCAAAATACATTTATTGAGTGATTGCACATAAATATTTTATCCTCCACGTAACAGGTAACTCTCAATATTCTAAGCTAATCTATGAGTATTTGTTAATTAGAAAATTATCTTCTATGTTTTTAATCATAATCATGGTCATCATTAGCAACTCTATTGATAAAGAGATGACTAGATCAGCTACCTATTCATTATATTTGATAAAAATAAGGGAATGATCTAAAACTGTAGGGTTTGAAGAAAATGAGATACCTAAATAGACATGAATAGCCTCTGAATAGTTGAAAGGACTCTACTGAGTTTATTATTGTTGTTGTTGACGGTGTTTCACCCCCTTTTAAGTCTTACAGGCATTCTGCTGACATTTCAGCAAAATGTGTACTCCTGTAATTTCTTATTGTAAAATTCTGCCATAGAGACATCAAATCATGATGCCACGAAGTCCCCGCTGGTTTCAGACAGTACTTAATGGAGTCTGTCTCTACAGTTTGACATGTGCAGTTGAGTTGGAAATGGCTGATTAAAAAATTTGGAGTCAACATATGCAGCCAGCCTGCCTGGAACAAGATAACGCCCCGGGTGACAGCCTGTGGCTTTGATGTAGGACAGTTGGAGCGGATCTTATACTCCTGATAGTAAGTCAGACTGCTGCACCCGGCAAGGAAAAAATTCTGAAAAATTCATAAGCTTTCCTATCATTCATAATTAATCTCTAAGTCAATAAACACTGGCAATTTATACTGGCCAGCACTGGGGAATAGCCAAGGATTAGAGCTATACCTCCTCCTGCAAACCCCTCTGAATGATTCATTTCGTGGCAACCTTTAGTTTCTTATCAGGAAAGCAGGGCTGCAGACATTCAGGAGACAATCTTCAACATAAACGGTGATATTAGCCATCATAATTTATAGGATGAAGGCATCAGGTCTCCCCTTAACAAAAGTCTGCTAAGGAAACATTAAGATTCCACAGAGACCTGGATTGGGATTTTTTTCTGGCAAATTCTACGATCTCTATAGGCTAGTCATTCTTAGCCAGGTAGAGAGGTGGGAGTGCTATTCCTCCCCGCAGGCCACCCCCCCCCCCCGCCCACCAGACCCCTCCCAGGAACATTTGATAAAGTCTAGAGACATTTTTGGTTGTCACAACTGAAGGAGAGAGTGCTAATAGCATCTAGTGGGTAAGAAGCCAGCATCGCTGATAAACATCCTGTGATGCCCAGGACAGACCCCACAACAAGGAGTTATCCAGCCCCAAATGTCAATAGTGCTGAGGTTGAGAAATCCTGCTGTAGACGTTTGACCTCAGGCAAGCAAGATGTGTGCCCTAACAACATTTGATTATGGAGGCAAAGAGATGCTGTCAAACTGACATAGAGGCTTAGCTTCATCATGTTAATCCTCTGTTAAACATTTCCCAATATTACCAGCTGGGCTGAGATCTGAAATAATTTGAGGAAAGAAAAAAGAATGGGAATTTTGGCCGTTCATGCTATGGTTAAGAAATTTGTTCAGGAAGGTGCTAGGTTTGCAAAAAAAAGTCTGGACAGATATATGTGGCACCGTGCTTTCGAGGTTATTTCACTGAGATGTGTAAAACACGGGGCACTGCTGGAAGCTTGCTGGCAGCCTTCTGAGCTCTGTGTGCTCCTGCTGGCAGCTTCTGTGTTCCAGGAGGAAGCTGTAGCAGCATCCCTGGAGGCCCACATCTTCTCTAACATTCTGCCAGGTGTATCCTGACCACAGCATCCTCACATACCAGGTCCCCAACCTTTTGCTCAGAGGGTCAGGGTGACATGAACACACAACCACCAATCCTTGACTTAAAATCCAGAGATGAGGGGCACCTGGGTGGGTCAGTCAGTCAAACGCCTGCCTTCGGCTCAGGTCATAATCCCAGGGTTCTGGGATTGAGCCCCACATCGGGCTCCTTGCTCAGCAGGGAAGCCTGTTTCCCCCTCTCCCTCTGCCTGCCGTTCCCCCTGCTTGTGCTCTCTCTTTTCCTCTGTCAAATAAATAAATAAAGTCTTTAAAAAATAATAAAATAAAATCCAGAGATGCTTCCCAGGACCAAATCAGAACACAAGAAGTAGAAAACCTGGGGTGGGGGGTAGGAGAGAAGTAGGGTGAGGAGGGTGTCTAGGTGGGTGATCCTTTGATTCCTTCATCAAATTCACCTTAAGATAAAAGTAGAAAAACCCCACTTCATTTCCAATCAGGTAAAAGACTTTGCCCTCCTTCCTCACTAAATTCCATTTACACTAATCTTTTTAGGTTTCCCAACATCACTATTTCATAAGGAAAAAAAAATAATGCTTGGTTCTAACATCCGTGTTTCTGGGGATTCTTTCATTGGAATGAGAAACCATGCTGATCTTGTAGAAAAAGAAAGAGCTTGCAATGAATTCATTTTACCCAAGAATATCTTAAGCCAGTTTCTCTTCCCTGATAAACTACACAGTGAGCATGAAGTTGAGATTTCTGGGGCTGTTTATATCATCCTTCCCTTGTTAAAAAAAATTTTTAAGCATAAATGTATGGATATTTTACATATGATTTCTGCATGAACAAAGTTGCAGAGGAGAAACACACTGACCCAGAGAAACATCTCCAACAGGCTGTCGAATGGGCTTCATCCTGCTGTTCAGGAGTTGGAGACACAGACTGTAGGGGGACATTCATACCCCCTGGGGTTTATTGAGAGATGTCCGGCTTGACCTGCTGGCCCTAATCATCACCCTATTGACCCTCCCCACCAGCCTTGCCCCATGGTTATAGAAGCAAAAGACCAGGAAAGGAGAGGAGAGGAACCAATAGAAAGAAAGAGAACTATCAGCGTTCCTGGAGCATGAGCAAGTGGCAATTGCCATGGCTCTTCTTTATTCTCCCTGTAGGGCTACCTACTGCTCTTCCTCCAAGAAAATAACAGAAAGACTTGGATGCTGGCAAGAGAGTGGGCATCCCATTTTTCCTGCGGGATGATTGCTTTGCAGCCAACTGGTTGGCTGTGTTTAGTTGCGCAGATCTAAAACACAAAGAGAACTGAAGGAAGATGGCACAATAGGGGAGTGCCTATGGCCTGTCCTTACCACCACTATTTGGTGTGTCAAAGATGCATGGTTTTTTATGGGCCAAGTGCACACTGAGAAAGGTAGCCGAGCTAGAGCCATTCTGTTGGAACTTCATCCTCGTAGGTAGTAGATGCTGGTCCAGGGAACCCTCACCATCAGAGGCTCTAGAATGGAGCCCCAGGGATGAGAGCTGATGTGTGAGTGGAATACAAGAGGCTGAAGAAGGTCTCTCTCATGAGAAGACATCTCTGCATGACTAGGATCTCCTGCGCTTCAGAGCCCATTTCAGATGTGCTGTTGCCCTGCCTAGAATGCTCTCACCCCACTCTGTTCAAAGTCACCCACCCCCCGCCATCTTTCCTCTGTGAGGGCAGGCTTTCCACCACATTCTGTCTTCCAGACTCCTTTGTCAAAGGCTCTCCTAAAACCATGCACTTGCCATCACAGAATTCAGGTTAGTCTGCAATTGTACATCCATTAGTATGATTGCTGATTGATGCCTGTTTCCCCATTAGATTGTAAGTGCCATGGTTTTTGTTCCACATAATAATCTCAGAGAATAGCATAGAGCCTGGTCTGTTAGGTGCTTAAATTCTTGTGGAAAGAAAGAAGGAAATGAGCTTTCTGTATGTAGCATTCCTGGTGGCCCCTTCTCACAGCATTTACCACTGTGGAACTTGGTATTATTATTATTATTATTATTATTATTATTATTACTATTATTTGCACACATATCTAATGCTCCTACAAGACTAGAAATTTCTAAGGGCAGGAACCATATCCAGTTTCTCTCTAGATCTCCCATAAAACCTTAAAGAAAGAAATGGCGGGCACGATTTTCTTTGTTTGACAAATCCACATGAACAAAAACCTAGAATGGATTCCTATCCTTCAAAATTGACCCTCAGAGTTCCTACTATAAAATCTTGTTTTGAAGAACTCCAATTCTTCAATCACTGAATCAGTGACATCAATATGTCTACATGGTCTCCAAAATTCCTCTGCTTTATTCTAAATTCTGTTCCAGACTGACTTATGTAATAGGCAGGGAGGCACAAAGGGTAGTGTGTGTGGATGAAAAGAGGGAAGAATGACACTCTAGGCCTTTTGTTCTCCAGAAGGAACTTGGTTGGGGAAAAATCATTTTGAAAGAGATATACCATGTCTGCACCTGTAGAGGAATTAAAAAGTATTTATTTCAGGGCTGCCTAATTAACTAACGGATTCAAAGGCAGTAAGAAAATAATCGGAAGGAATGGTGAGCTATTTCTGGAAGCACAAGGGATGAAGGCAATTCAGAAAGGTAGAGGCTTCCTTCCTCAATAATTGAAATCCTACTTCACAGTCCACAGATTTTGTGGCTGTGCCTTGATACCACAGTAAAAGTATTTCTGGAATCAAGGAAAGAATTCAGCTTTTTTTTTTTTTTTTTTGACGTTAAAGATAAGTGCAGGAGCTATTTTTTTTCACTGTTTATTCTACTTTAGCATAGGAAACCTATACCCCCAGAAACCTGGTGAATCACTAAATGACCAGAAAATGCCAGAACAGACCCACTCAGTCCCAGTTATGCGAGACACTTAACTCGTAAAGGAGCTTACATAGGAACCCTTGCAAGGAAGTCCCAAGCACTATGGTGCTAGTTCCTCATGACTGCCTCGTGTACTCCTTTGCAAGCACTATTTCCCCACTCTGAATGTTAGTGCTTCAAAAATCACCTCTGAGAAAGACAAGTATCATATGATCTCACTGATATGAGGAATTCTTAATCGCAGGAAACAAACTGAGGGTTGCTGGAGTGGGGGTTGGGGTGGGAGGGATGGGGTGACTGGGGGATGGACACTGGGGAGGGTCTGTGCTCTGGTAAGCACCGTGAATTGTGCAAGACTGTTGAATCTCAGATCTGTACCTCTGAAACAAATAATGCAATATATGTTAAGAAAAAAAAAAAGAAGAAGAAGGTAGCGGGAGGGGAAGAATGAAGCGGGGGAAATCGGAGGGGTAGACGAACCATGAGAGACGATGGACTCTGAAAAACAAACAGGGTTCTAGAGGGGAGGGGGGTGGGAGGATGGGTTAGCCTGGTGGTGGGTATTGAGGAGGGCACATTCTGCATGGAGCACTGGGTGTTGTGCACAAACAATGAATCATGGAACACTTCATCTAAAACTAATGATGTAATGTATGGGGATTAACATAAGAATAAAAAAATAAAAAAGAAAAAAGAAAAAAAAATCACCTCTGAAAACTGGTAGTGTCCAGTGAGCTGTAGGATTTTCGAACTAGGCTATTTTAATACCCTCCTAAGTTTTGCTATTCAACAGAATTGGAAGCTGAGAGGTCAGGACACTAGTTTAATATTTCAAAATTCTTATTGGGGAAGTCTGGATCTCTGGGAAAAAAGGTTTCTAAAAAGGATAATAATAGAGGCAGTTCATTCTTTCCTTCCTTCTTCTTTCCTTAAGTATTTATGAAACATAGATTGTGCCAGGCAATGTGGTAGCAGCTAGGCATACAATGAAAAGCATAAATGAACTAACGGGCTCTTCTCTTATGAAATGTATAACTTAATGAAGGATGCAGACATTAATTATGCATATTAATAAAAACTTACAAATAGATTATTGCTCCACAGGATGAGAACAAAATTATGTGACAGACACCTGACCTAGTGGCTCTTGAATTGAGAATAAAAGGTTAACTAGAGATTAACTAGGCAAAGAGTGGAAAAGCACCTTGCAGACAGGTATAATATGTGCAAAGGGCCTGTGGCAGCAGAGAATTTGGAAGCAGATTAGCGTATGGCTGGAGTACAGGGCGAGAAGGGGAGTTATATGAAATGAGGCTGGAGAGATATACAGAGGTCAAGCTATGCATAGGGTCATGGAAAGACTGTGTAAGGGGTCTTGTAGATCATGGAAGGTTATTCTTTTTTATCCTAGAAGCAGTAGAAAAGCACTAAGAAGTTTTAAAGCTGGAAGGTAGGGTGGGAAATAGGGAGAGGAGGGATGAGAAACTCAAATTAACATTTCAAATGGCTTATATGGAGAATGGAGCAGAAGGGTTAAGGGTGAATGGTGCTGATGGTAGCTAAGTCTCCCAAATATACCAAGTACCTACATTGAGCTAAGTACTTTATAAATTCCTTTGATTATGACTACAATCCCATAAAGAAGGACTTTTTATATTTAAAGAAACTTTTTTAGAATAGTTTTAGATTTATAGAAAAGTTGCAAAGATAGTACAGAGAGTTCTTGTATACCCCACACCCAGGTACCTTTATTGTTAATATCTTGCATTACCATGCGATATTTGTCAAAACTAATGAATCAATACTGATACATTATTATTAATTAAACTTCATAATTTATGTGGACTTTCTTTGTTTTTCCCCTAAGTCCTTTTTCTGTTTCCAGAATCCATTAAGGATACTGCATTACATTTGCCTTTATGTCTCAGACTCCTTTGGACTGTGAGAGTTTTTCAGACTTTCCTTGTTTTTTTTTTTTAAGATTTATTTATTTATTTATTTGACAGCAAGAGTAGGAACACAAGCAGGGGGAGTGGGAGAGGGAGAAGCAGGCCTCCCGTGGAGCAGGGAGCCCAATGCGGGGCTTGATCCCAGGACCCTGGGATCATGATCTGAGCCGAAGGCAGACGCTTAACGACTGAGCCACCCAGGTGCCCCACTTTCCTTGTTTTTGATCACCTTGACAGTATTGAGGAGCCGTAGCCAGTTATTTTTGGAATGTCCCTCGATTTGGGAAATGCTGGTTTTTCTCATGGATAGACCAGGCTTATGGGTTTTGAGGATGAAGACCACAGAATTGAATAGCCATTCTCAACATAGCATATTGAGGGTACAAGCTATCAACATAAGTTATCACTGATATCCACCTCTATCACCTTGCTAAGGAAATGTTTTCCAGGTTTTTCCACTATAAATATACTTCCTCTCCACTTCCTCTCTTCATACTGCTTCCTTTAGAAGCAAGTCACCAAGTATAGTCAAACTTTTTGATACTACTCCTTGAGTAGTATCTACATAAATTATTTGGAGTTCTTCTGTATGGGAAATTTGTCTCCCATTTGTCTCCTCTCCTTTACTTATTTAATCATTTATTTATTACAGTATAGACTTAAGGATATTTATTTTATACTTTACATTATAATAGCCCAATGTGTTATTTAATGTGTTGCTCTAATTATTATCGATTAGACCTTTGTGAG
The DNA here is from genome assembly GCF_011800145.1 of Mirounga leonina. Classification (NCBI taxonomy): domain Eukaryota; kingdom Metazoa; phylum Chordata; class Mammalia; order Carnivora; family Phocidae; genus Mirounga; species Mirounga leonina. The sequence goes on along the minus strand of NW_023270855.1, from coordinate 29,204,149 downwards.
TTCTTTATGTTGGCTTCTGTGTCTCTTTAATATATATGTCCATTATTTTGTGGGTTTTTTTTTTTTTTTTTTTTAGCGATTCTTTACTTTCTGGCACTACATAATGCTCCAGGTTCATCTTGTATATGGTCTACCCTAGCCCTAGAATTAGTCATTTCTCCAAGGAGCCCTGGTTACTTTCATGGGAGAATGGTATTAGAAACCAAGATATGGGCATTAGATGTGCTCATTGCTGCTGGGGAAAGAAGGATTTTTATCCTCAATTCAGATGAGAACACAAATGATTAGAAAGCTTAAGTGACTTGCCCAATAAAGGACATAGCCAAGATTCAGCCAGATAACTTTCCTCCATTCTCCTCTGTAAGAACACTCTAAATCTCATTCCATATCCACCATATCCCTCATTGGCTCATGCATTTTGGAGAAAGCTGACCCTATCAGCTCCAGGTGAGAGTCCTCCCTGGCTTAAGTCATTCAGCAGGTCCCAGGTAGCTGGTCACAGGGCCCGGACCATGGACATGATACCTTTGTATAATGTATATGCACCAATCAGATGCAAGATGACATTCTCACCTTTCTGAGAGAGATGCTGGGGGAAAATTCTCTTTTCCTGCTGGATATAAGTGGAACTGTAAAAAGAACCTATGGCAGGATAAGATGATAAGAGAAACATAGTGAGAGAAACAGAAGGCAGAGACTCTGTTCCTGAACTCAGTAATTTACAACCATAGTAGGGCATAAGATCAGATACAGTTGAAGATTCTGCAACCTATTAAAGATGGAAGGTGATTCACCTATTCGTTTACTTATAATTTATAATATGCTTACTTTGCTTCCACAAAAGAATGAGGTGGCTTCTAAAAGGTATGGATGCAACAAACCTCTATAAACGAGGCTAAAAAGGACAAGAATCAGCTGGAATCTGGCAATGGTAACCTCATTCAAAAACCTAGGCTAAGGAAATGTAGTAAAACTGAGTGAAAATAGGACTCTAAATTCCTAATCACGAAAGGCAAAATGAAGGGCTTGATGAATTATTTTGTTTGCATAATCAAATTTCAAAACTGCTCATTCTGAGCCCTGAAAGGAACCTGTCACTGGACAACCTGCAAAGGAGACAGCGAACTCCATAAATGTTGGCGTCAGAAGAGAGTGGTTTCACAATGCACAAACATTCCTCCGAAGGCCATTTCTTATATCCACTCTCAATAAAAGCCAAGGGTATAAAAGATTGTTCCGTGAAGGCTTCCAAAGAAACCCAGGATGTACTGCCCAAGTGGGTAGACTTTTTGGGAACTAATTTCAAATCGTATGAGAGGACAAAGAATCTCAAGGAATAAAATAGTTAACATGCCCCATTGGCTTCTCCCATCAACTATCCAATTGTCTTGGTTTCATTTTTAATTGGAGATTCATAGCAGATAGCATGGAAATGAAAATTGGCTTTGAACTCAGTATAGCATAGTTAAGAATCCTGACTGTGGAGTCAGAGATCTGGGTTGTATTTCTCATTATTTGTGTGTGTTTTAGCCACCATTCTTTAGTCATTGGTTTTCAAAATGTGTTCTACTGAGTCCTGGGGTCCCCTGTAGGTCCTGGAGGAGGAGGGCTCCAGATTTTCCACCCTCACTTCTAGCAGAGCAGCTTTAGACTTTAATCCCTGAAACATTTCATTTGAAAAAAGGATCCTGCTACTAAAACAACTGCACAGAAGTAACAGAAACCTATTTTTGACACGGAAATATATCCATGTGCATGCACAAAGACAGAGAAGTAGTGGGCCTACAGATGTCAGAATGTTAACTGTAGTAAGCAGTCTCCAAATATGTTCTCCAGACAGCCTCTCCTCCCTGGATTCATGTGCCCCTCATGGTATAGGAAGTGCAATCTATCTCTTCTCTCTTGGAATTTGGGCTGGCTTTATGACTCGCCTTGGCCAACAGGATGTGGCTCAATTATGCTCTGGCACTTCTGAGTCCAAGCCTTGCGTGGACTGGAAGCTTCTATTTCCTGGCTCTCGGAGCCCAGCTCCCATGCAATGTGAAGCTCAACACACGTGGAGCAGAAGAAACACCCACCTAATCCCTGCCAACCCACGAAATCATGACAGATAATAAAATGGTTGCTCTTTTAAGCCAAAATTTTGGGGTCAGTTTCTTATGTACTCATCATAGATAACTGAAACAGGAGGTGTTTGTTTTCTTCTAAGTAGTTTTCTGATTCTTTAAAATATTATTTTGCAATAGGCATGTTATTTAATCCCTTTGTTTAAAAATGAGTATAAAATTGTGTAAGTAGAGAAATGATATATTTTGCTTTTATGATTACTTCCTTTGTCCAGTTTTTATAATCAGTAGTGTGGACACGATGTGGGCATGATGTGGTCACGGAGCAGAATAAAGCTAACCAATTCTCACAGATATTGAAGTTGACCTGCCCCCCGCCCCCCACGACCCTGACACAAGTGATCCAGAAATGTATAATCAAAGAAACAAATAATTAACAGACTCTCTATGCAAGTGTTTGGTGAAGTATAAACATACCATATAAATCAAAGAAGAGGTGATAATGATACTAGTGTTTAGAAGAGAGAGGAGCTTAAAATACTCTGACCCTAACATTTCAGTTTAGGGGTTCATATGTGAAATGACCCGTTCACATGCCAGTCAGGAGAAAACTACAAATGAAAAACAGTGGTGCTAAGAGAATAAATTAACTGCTTTCCAGTGAATGAAAAGAAAAAAAACAAACCCTATGTACTTCCGGCAAATGGAAGAGCTTCTTTTACTTTTCTCTATATAATATTTCAGAAGCATAATATGCCTGTGCTTTCTTACGGCACCAAAACAATACCCAAAAAACCCATTTATTCCAAGTTATTTCAGAAAGTCAAGTGGGAGAGGCAGTCAGCGGGTTCAGCTGACATCAGTGGGCTGGCTGGAAGTTGTCTTTGGCTCCAAACAACATAAATACATGTACGTGTTAACTGTGAACCTGACAGATATTCCTGTTGAGTTCCTGAAGTGTTTTTTGTTTGTTTTCTTACAACTGGAATTAATGTACACTCTAAGTCATAATGTAAGGAAAAAAAGTGATTAGTCTGCAAACAAAGGGAGGTAAATTAAATCCTCAGGTTTCATGATGGCATATGCTTGAGGATTTACCAGTTCCATTCCTTTTGTGTTTGACTTTTTGAATGCCCTGTTAATGGAGTATATTTCGAGAAGGCACCTTGCCTATCTAGTATTGGTGGTTCACAGTAAATGAAGTTTAACTCAGTAATTTAGTGTGCATTTCAAAATAATCATTTATTTAATATTATGCAATTTGATAATATCTTTCACTTAGGGAGTGTCCTAGGGTGCACTGGGTAACTAGGCAGGGATGTATTTTAAGTAGTCAGGGACAAGAGAGTTTGCCCTCACTACACATGCCCTTTGATCTCTGATGCCCAGAAGATGCTGGGCTCATGCTAGTTCTTAGTGACATAACTGTGATAATGGTGATGGTTGTGGGCTGCCACCAAGCAACAAAGCTTCAGCAGCTGTCACCAGAGCCTGGGTACTGCCATCAGGAATGACTTTCCTCCTTTATGGCCAAAGGCTTGGAGCCCAAAACAGCATGAAGAGCTTTATTTATGGCAGAGAAGAGGGATCGACAGTCTTGTTTGTGTAGATTAGGGCTGGGGGGGGACCAAAATGGGGGCAGGAATCTCTCCCATCTGTTCTTGTTTTTCTAAAGGGCTGATGTCAGTGAACAAGTGAAAATGGCTAAAATTCCCCACTCACTGCCCTCAATATCAGCTTATAGGTTTCTAAATTCACACTGACCTCCTCAGGGAATCTGTGAGAAAGTCCCAAATGGAGCAGGAAATACTGCAAAGTGCCATCTGATTCAAGTAGAAATCATTTCTATTGACAGCCAGGGGCATTTTATTGGGAGATTGTTAATAAATTCTAAGGAATAGCACTTAACTGCTGCCAGCTAAAGGAACTTCTTCTTGGTTTTAATTAAACGACAAGAAGGTAAATAATCAGACAGGGAGGACAGTGAGACCCAAGAGGCAGGAGTTTAGGGCCCGGATGTGTTGGTTTGAACATTTGCAGTTTTCAGGGTTGAGTATCACGACTACATTATCTTTCTGTTGTTGTTATCTATTGTGCATTTTCAAATCTTGTCCTTCGATTTCAATATGTGCAGGAAGAGCTTTTATTGCTGCTTCCTGGTTACCTTTCGCATTTCTTTTTGCTTCCACCTTAACAGGCCTATGGTAAAATCCCTTCTTTTTTTTTTTTTTTTTAAGATTTTATTTATTTATTTGAGAGAGAGAGAATGAGAGAGAACACATGAGAGAGGGGAGGGTCAAAGGGAGAAGCAGACTCCCTGCCGAGCAGGAAGCCTGATGCGGGACTCGATCCAGGGACTCCAGGATCATGACCTGAGCCGAAGGCAGTCGCTTAACCAACTGAGCCCCCCAGGCGCCCGGTAAAATCCCTTCTTATTATACTTTTTGTTTTTACAGTTTATAAAGAATTTTCAAGGACATTATCTCACCTGAACAGTAGGTACAGTAGGTGGAAGTGGTGCTGCTGTGAAGCAGGTGGCACTGAAATAAGTCATACCCATTTTACAGACGAGAAAATTGAGGTCCAGAAAGGCAAAGAAAAACTCCCAGGGCAAATCATTCCTCTAATCCTGTCATGCATTCATTCAACAACCATTTAGTGAGCACATGCTATGCTACATGTGTCATGATATTACACTGGTGAGGTGCTAAGGCACTGGACCAGAATATGTTTGGGAGCAGACACCAGGATTTAATAAAAATTTCCATCAGCTCATCAGGGTTTCTCAATCCTAGCACCACTAACATTTTGGAATGGATAGTTCTTTTTTGTAGGGCCTGCCTTATTCATTGTAGGATGTTTAGCAGCATACCCAGCTTCTACCCAATAGAGGCCACTAGTCCCCTTCCCCCCACTGTGATAACCAAAAATGTCTCTAGACACTGGTAAATGTCCCCTGGGGGCAGAATTGAGAGCCAGTGAGAACTGAGTTTTGTGGTCTTCAATTCCTCATGTATAAAATGGGTACATACATCAGTCTCTACTTAATAGCATTGCTGTGGTTAATGAATTGACCAAAAGTGATCAGAAACCGGGAGATGTTTCTGTATTATTCTTCTTATTCAGATTATCTAATATATTTTTAAAGATTTTAATTTATATATTTGAGGGACGAGAGAGAGAACATAAGTCAGGGGGGAGCAACAGAGGGAAAGGGAGAAGCAGACTCCCCATTGAGCAGGGAGCCCAACTTGGGGCTTGATCCCAGGACCCCGAGATCATGACCTGAGTCGAAGGCAGAGGCTTAACCAACTAAGCCACCCAGATGCCCCCACATCATCTAATATTTATGTTGTGCCTACTATGTGCCCTGCAAACAGGAAGGTGGAGGCAGATTCGGGCCTAAGTTCTAGGCCTTGCCTCCCACGTCTGTGCTTTGTTTTCTCCACTGGCTGTCAACTCTTCTGAGCCTCCCACCCAGCCAAGTCTCATTTTGTTCTTGGTCTTGCCATCTGTAAACATCTTGCTCTAGTCTGTTACAATCTCTTGTCATCTAAGTATAAGGAAGCTTTCAGTTTTGAAAAGGTTTTTCTCAGGTTGACCTTTTAGAACTTGCCATGCTCAGAGGCTCCATGTCATCTTGCTCTCCTTTCTCATGATCAACCCAACAAAGTCCATCAGTCCCTGATGTCTATCATCAGAAGGAACTGGGGATACTGTAACCCACTGTTCCCAAAGTGTCCACGGCAGCAGGGAGAGGTGGTATAAGAAGAGAGGAAGAAGAGAAATGGAGTTGACACTGTCAGTAATTTTCTCTAAATGAGCCCCAGAATATTATTCTTATTCCAGAATGTAAATGACAGTATGACAAATAATTTTTTTTACTTCCTTTGTTACTAGGCTGTGATTTGATAGCTTTCAAGAGTTTCAATGATATTTATTTGTAGAAAAATTTCCTAGTTCTAACAATGAATACTTCTTGAATAAGGAATGGCTGATGTTTGATTTTGTCCAAGCAGTATTTTCTCTAAGCAAAACAGTGCAATTAATTTTTCCATGTTGCACCTTAACTGCAAGAAAAAAAAATGCATTCCTCCATTCCATTTTTTTGTTTGTATGTTTTACCTTAGGTGACTTATAAACACTTTCTCTATAATAGGAAATGGGAATCTAAAGAGACTGTATACAACGAACTTTAAAATCATAATGTAAACATAATTAAGAGACAATATCAAGAGAATAGAATGTCATCTTGAGATAATGACCTCCTATTGCTGTAAAAAGTGTGGAAGGAGAAGAAAATCGATGCCCAGAAATACAGGTTGGGTGTCAGCCAAGACCTTCACTTGAATATCAGTGCCCTAGGACTCCCTGAGTGATAACTGAATCACTGTTTTGTAAAATATAGTCAATTCTCCATCATTCTCAGGAGGGGGGTTGTAGGGCATACAACAAAACACAACATATTAATTTGTATTTGTATAATCCTTTGGACATGAGTGTACTTGACATTATAGATTTTCTTTCTGCCAAGTTGTTGAAATTTATCAGACCCTTGTTCTAATCTTTCAAAGCCTTAGGTTAGACTTCTGGTTGGTAAATCAATTCATGCAAATGTGCTAATAGCTTTTCAAGTCATCTTTCCCAGGAGATACATTTCTCTTTTAATAATTGGAAAAGCTTCTAGGAAGAATTAGCTCCAAAGGTAGGCAGGATGGGTAAGATTTCAAAGAGTGGCAATGGGAGATGAAATGAGATGCCATTCTACATGGAGGAAACAGCATAAGCAAAGCATGGTGGTAGGAAAGCTCACAGCAAGTTTAGAAGGATGACAAGTAGTTTGGTTTGACCATAGGGCAAAACCAGTAGAGAAGAATAACAAATATTTTAGCTGGTAAGAGTACTGATTCTTCTTTAGACTAGAGCCCCAAACACATACTTCATTTGCCAAGTTTAGAGGGAAGATGGGCTTTGATTTTCCTGTGCAGTATATTTTTAAATATATTTTTAGCTTATCCTAAAAGTCTGGAAGATCTGTCAACAACGGGCCTATGATCCTGCTGGAGCTGGAGCCAATTAGCAGCTATCCTCATTAGGGAGGTGTTCATTCTCCAGTTGGCCACAGTCCCCACAACTCCCTATTTGAGTTCACAACACACCAAGGGAAAAACGAAGTTGTGATTTATTGTCGCATTTTTCTTGTGGTAGAGAATCATCTCCAATAAGATGCAAGGTTGTACTGTTCTTATACTAGGTTGTATTTATTCTTATACTGAGGGTCATAAACAATGAAGTTGAATTTCTAACACCAAACTCATTTCACTCATTTCCACTGACTGTCAGCATTTGAGATGATGACCCCTGCTTTAAATAGGGAAAGAATTTGAAAGTTTTTTGGGGTGGGAAGTGACATGAGCAAAAGTATATCTTAGTTTGCGCATGAGAAACCACTGCAGATGAAAAAGAAGAAAGTGCTCAAAGACAAGAATGGAACTAGCAGTTGACTCTAGTACTAGAGGCTCAACATCATAAGATCTGAACAGGCTAAGAGCAAAAGCAGGGGATTGCGCAGGTAACTGAGAGGCAGGAGTGAAAGGGATGACATTTTGCAGTTCTTATTTTAGCTTCTTAAATATATGACTTTAGAAATTAGAAATCTGGAAGAAGGAATTAGAACTGGTGTGTTGAGGTGAGTGATAAGCTCATTTTGGATATGCTAAGGATATGGGGCAGATTAGTTCGAAATATGAGATTAAGGCATAATGGAGTGACTGAAGCAAAGGGCAGGGCATTGGGAATGACCTGAATAGAAAGCAGCTGATATCACTGGAAAGAAGGTCTCTAAAGCTGAGAGACTAGAGAGACAAGTCCATATAAGAACCACAGGGAGAGCTCCATTTAAGAGTGTCTTAGTTCATTCCAGCTGTCACGAAAAGATACCATAAATTGAATGGAGGCTTATATATAATGGAAATTTATTTATCATAGTTATAGAGGTTGAGAATCCCAAGAGCAAGGCTCTGGCAGATTCTGTCTGGTGAGGGTCTGCTTCTTGGTTCATAGACAGCTGATTCTCACTGTGTCCTCACATGGCAGAAAGGACAAGGGAGCTCTCTGGGGTCTCTTTTATAAGGACATTAATCCCATTCATGAGGGCTCTACCCTTATGACCTAATCCCAAAGGACCTGACTCCAAATATCATCACTGCGGGGACTGGACTTCGGCACATGAACTTTGGAGGGGGTGTGGCACAAACATTCAGTCTATGGTAAGAGCAATGAGGAAACCACCAAGGAGTCCAAGAGGGAGCAACCAGAGAAAAGGAGGCAAATCAAGAGAGCAAAGCATTAGGAATGGCAGGAGGCAGGGAAGTTTGAGATGGAATGATATGGCCTCCAGGGTCAGTGTTGTTGCCTGAGGCAGGACCACTGAATTAAGAGGACTCTATGGAGGTGATGCCAAATACAGAGAGGAAAAGGAGAAAGTTGAGGAATGATGGATTTAATAATCTATTACATGAATTACATAAAGGCTTACTCACCAGGGTTTCTGAGTATCAGAAGATAGCAAGTAAAGAGTATAGAAACTTAGGGATCAGAAAGAGTTGTTTTAAATCATCCAGGTCATCTACTAGAACATGCTTGTAGAGAGAGACTGGTCCTTCTCATGGTCATCAGTGACCCTCTGGAATCAGGCATACATTCATCCATATTTTTAAAATGAGAACCTGGTTTGGGGCTGTGCATGGATGTGTGGCTTTTGTTTTGTAAAACCACCCTGCCATTTTGACGTCAACCACTTAAGCTTCTCAAACCACTGTCACAGTTCTGCACGATACAGCATATAACATGTAGGGTGGAAAGCTGCTGTTTCTTGATTGTCTCTTTTTCTCTGGAAATGGGTGCATTGCATTTCTTTTAGTGAACTACCACACACCCTAGTTTCATTTTGTTCTGGTGAAATAGGAGCCTCAAACAAGGTACAGCCTTCCTACCCACTGCCCCCATTCTCCTGTGCAGGCTAAAACATGGGTATAAGACCTATAAAGCCAAGCAGACCTCCCCCTGAGAATCTTAAATGTAAGCAGAGGAGTGCAAGGGCAGAATTAAGCTGGAGTTGCATCATTCAGATGGCAGCACCTTAAAGACACTGCCCAACTGCACCTGCTGCTGTTACCCTCAGAGTGGTCCTGTTCCTGGCATTCCCCAGGTGGAACGGCCCAGCTAATAAATGTTGTCATTTAAGTTAGCTGGAATCAGCTTAAGTTGCTTGCTACTCAAGTATTCTCACTGCTAAATATGTGTTTAAGAAGACACTATTGGTGAGTTTTACCAATGACACGATGATATGATGCTGTAGCTCAAGATGAGTGACCTGGAGATTTGCATGATTAACTATAAACATGGTTTAGAAGCATACCATTAACTGCCATCACAAATTCTCCTCAAGACACTCTCCTCTTGCTCTGTGGGAGGAAGACCAGGGTCTGATCTTCATCGCTAGAGCACTAGTGCTTGGAACAGAGCTGGCACATAGTAGGTGCTCATGCAATGGATGAGTGACTACATACAATAGTAGATACTCACTGCCATCATGGCACCCATAGAGAACCTCACATTTTCTTCCTCATCACACTCCTCCAAGGTGAATAGCAGACTCCTTTCTTTATGGACTAGGAGACTGAAACTGAGTCACTAAATAACTTTCCAGGGCCACAGGAGACGTCAGTGCCCAACTTGGCAATAAAATGCAGCAGCTCCAGAGGCCATTTTTTTTTCTCTGTATAAATTAAAAATAAGCACCTGAGCTGTCTCTCTGTTCACTACAGCATTGTCATGAGCCACTGCTACTCACTAAATTCTGCTCTACCTACCAACCTCGCTGGACCCTGGACCTTAGGGTTGCAGGTTGGAAATCTAAATCCATGGTTAGACTACTGCATGAGTCAGAGAAAGCAAGAGTGAGAGTGAGAGAGAGAGAATCCCACCTGCCTTGTTACAGAATTTCTTAAATGTATATCCACCTGCACACAGAGTAAGACACACCTCAAAAATGATTCTTCCAATGGCAGCCAGTAATGTCATTTCCTCTCTTGGAAGTCGTTGGGCTAAGATAGTAAATGAATAGAAAGTATGATCATTTCAACAATGTGGTCTTCTTTTTTAAAATATATATTTATATGTCTAGATGCATATGGATTTTTTTTTTTTAAAAACACTGTCATGTAGCATCCATCATTTGACATTCTTAACTTCACTGTCTTTATAAAACCTGCCAATAACGTACCTTGTAGAATATGGAGATGGCATTTTGACTAGGCTGTCAAACTCTGGTATGTAAGAGAATAGAGAATTACCTGAGAGTTTGAAAAGAAAGATAGATGCTCAGATCTCATCCCAAACCTTTGGATCAGAACTTCTAGGGGATGGGGTTCCACTTCCTGCATTTTTGCTCTTTTTCCAAGAAAATTCTTATGCTCAACAAAGTATAGGAACCAGTAGGTAGAAAAGAACCATCTGATCCAGAGAAGACAAAAACCTGGCACACTTCCTACCACATTTTTCTTCTGCATCAGAGCAGATACCACTAATTCATCTCTGCACTCTTTCCCATCGAGCCCCAAAATTGCTTACCAAAGCTACCATACAATCAGAGTTGGCTCAGATGATAAACCTATTTCTTGGCTCAGGAGATAAAACCCATATTTTGTTCCAGTCTTCTGAAAATGAGTTGGAACCAATAAGACCACATCTTATTGGCCTACTGCAAACATGAATCTGATTCTGTAACCATATCTTGAAGGATGTCATTCTTTTTTTAAATTGAGGTATAATTGACAAAACTGTAATATATTTAAAGTGTACAATGTGATGATTTGATATATACATACATTGTGATAGGATTCTTACCATAGAGTTAATTAACACATACATCACCTCACATATTTACATTTGTTTTGTTGTTCTTTTTTTTTTTCTTTTTTTTTTTTTTTTGATGAGACCACTGAAGTTCTACCTACTCTCCTGGCAAATTTCAACTGTACAATACAATATTATCAACTATAGTCACCATGTGATACACTAGATCCTTGGTGGTAGGGACGTGGGGAAATAGGGAGAGGCTGGTAAAAGGGCATAAACTTCCAGTGATAAGATGAATAAGGGTGCCACACTTTCCAATTCCAATGGTCACCATCGTGTCCTGAGCCACCATGCTTGCTTGCCAGGACAGTCTGTTAGCATTCTACCTGGTCTTCAGCTCTGAGTCTCGGCCCCTGTACTTCTCCATATACAGCTGCACAGCAGCTTTTCTCCTTTTAAATAACAAAATCTGTTAGTATTTTTATTAGGAGTATATTGAATTTGTTAATTTATTTAGGGAGAGTTGACATCTTTATAATGTAAAGGTGGGCATGTCATGCTCAGACTAGAACACAGCAATGTCTCTTCTCACTTGTTTCTAGAATAATCATGGCCTCTCCATAGATGGTCTGTTCTCTACTAACTTCTCTAATAGCATCTTGAGTCATGCTCCCTCTTCACTGAACTTCCTGTTTTTTTCAAATTTCTGGAACATCAAGTGTTTCCCCGCCCCAGAGCCCTACAATTTCTCTTCTTTCCGTCAGGGACACTCAGCCCCTTTCTCTTTCCATGCCGGTTCCTCCGTATCCTTCAGGTCCCAGTTTAAGTTCATGTCCTCAGAGGGGTCCTCCTGATCACTTTATCCAATCTAGTGCTTGTTACCTCCCACCCCACTGCTCTTCATTCCATCAGTCTGTTCATTTCCCTTCTGGTAATTCTGATAAGCCAGTATTATTTTGTGTATTCATGTGTTTTAGTTTTTTACTGATTCTCACCCTAGGTTGTAAGCTACACACTATAAGGACAGGGACAGATCTGTTACAACATCAGTTGTAACCCCAGCACTTAGCATCATGCTGGGCACAGAGCAGATTCTCAATACATATTTGATGAATAAATGAATGGGGAAAATATTCAAAATTCCATTTCCTTTCATTTCTGTCACCAAGATGAGCTACCAATAGAATACCTGAATTTCTTCATTTGCCATTTTATAATCACATCTGCTAAATTTATGTTCATCAGCTCTAACATGAAATGTATCCACATTTCATTTGTGTTTCATGTGATAATCCATCAGAAGACCACCACAGGAGCATTGACAAGGTGGACAAAAGGATATGTTCTGTCCATGTCAATCAGCCTCTTCCCCCGGCCACCCATGTGCAAAGTAGCCATAGTGGCAAGGATAGATGCCACACATGACTCAATAATATTAGCAGTGCTGATGTTACTGCTGAGTGGCTAATCAGCCAATGGCAGAGACCAACACTGAGTCCTTAGTATTACACCATATCCTGGGAGCACCGGTATGCAGATTGACTACATTAGACCCCTTCCATCAAGGAGGGAACAGAAATCTGTCCTTATTCTATTTTTTTTAAAGACTTTATTTATTTGATAGAGAGGGAGAGAGAGAAAACAAACAGGGGGAGCGGCAGGCAGAGGGAGAGGGAGAAGCAGGCTCCCTGCTGAGCACAGAGCCCAACACGCGGCTCGATCCCAGGACCCTGGGATCATGACCTGAGCTGAAGGCAGATGCTTAACTGACTGAGCCACCCAGGCACCCCTGTCCTTACTCTATATACACATACTGTGGACATGAATTTTTCTTCTCCGCGCATGTGATCCGGTCAGCACCCCATCCACGGACTCCTGGCATGCCTGATCCCCCATCAGGGTGTTCAGCTCAGCACTGCATCTGGTGGAGGAACTCATTTTGCAGCACAGGGAGTGGAGCAGTGGATTCCTGCCCATGGAACTGACACGTCTTACCATACCACCCTTACCCCTCACATGGAAGAAACTGGCCTAACTTAAATTTGACATGGTTTACTGCAGACTCAGTCACATTGCCAGTTAGCAGTAGGCACCTGAAAAGAATGGGGGTCTGTCTTACGGAATAGATGCTTTAAATCAGAGCGGTATGGTGCTGTCCCCCTCAGCACCAGAGCTCATGGGTGCGGAAATCGAGGGTGACAATGGGACTGTCTCCTCCCACTGTTACTCCCCCACAGCCTGTTTGTTCCTGTACTGGAACTTTGAGTTCTGCTGGTTTCCAAGTCTTGGTTTTTCATTCCCCTCATCGTTTTATACGAGTTCGTTGGAGGTTAATTTTACAATTTAGTCTTTACCTAACAGAAAATGCAGGTGGGACTGCAGTTGAATTTTACTAGGAATTAATAGAGCCCAGAGAAGGATATAATGACTGTGGGAATTTTGCCTCCCTTCATTTTGGGGAGAGGGTGAGAATGTTGTTTTTTTGTTTTTGTTTTTGTATGAAGGATCCTTATGTCTTGTGAGATGGAAACAGCATAGTTCTGTGATCATATGGAAATCAGTATCATAAAAGAGTGTGTTTAGATGGTTAATAGCCAAAGAGGTGAATCAGGCTAATAATTGATTGTCTATCAGCTCTAAACCCATTTTTCTATACTCTGCTGTGTGACACTGGGGCTGAGAGTCTGCAAAACCTTTTTTCTGCTTTACAAGTTGCTGCATAGGTTCTGCCAGTAGCAGTAGGCTGCAGAGTGGAAGAGGGAAAAGGTAGTTGCTCCCTCCTGTTTGCTGCCTTTACCGTGAGTTGCACCCCAGCAAAATGTCTTCCTCCTGACACAACAGTGCCTTCTCCAGCAGCTGCTGAATCCAGTGTGTAACATTTTCAATGCAGAACCCATCTCCTCACCGTACCTCCCTCAGGGAAACCAGCACCCCCTCCTCAGAGGTCTGGGCACCTCCAAGCTCTGACCTCAGAGACAACAGCATCAGTGTCCAGGACCTTCTGAGTTGCAGCTCTGTGTAGCCCCCTCCCTTAAACTTCTAAATCTGTATAATTCCAACCTATTCTCTTTTCTCCTGCAACTCTAGGGGTGCTGGCTGCTCCCTACATTTGCTGTTTTTATGATACCTTAAAGTTCTTTTTACTTAAAAAATAAGATTTTATTTATTTACTTGAGAGAGAGAGAGAGAAACTGAGTGGGGGGTGGGCAGAGGGAGAGGAAGAAGCAGACTCTCCACTGAGCATGGAGCTGACTCTGGGATGGATCCCAGAACCCTGAGATCATGTCCTAAGCCAAAGTCAGACACTTACCCAACTGAGCCACCCAGGTGCCCCTTACAAAGTTCTTTTTACTTTTGCAGTTACTTATTTAACATCTTTAAAAATAGCTAGTAATCTTTTCTATTAGATCCCCTCTGTAACTGGCCATATTTCTGTCTCCTGACTGGCCCTGACTAATACAGGCAGATAGATGAAGAACAGTGGGTGCTGCCACAGCCTAGAAGAGCAGGTCTCAGCCTGGCATAGAGGGCAGGTGACAGCAAGAGGAGGGCCTCTTGGCAAAGGGCTCCAATTTCCTTATTGAACAGACAACCCGAAACAGTATGGAGATAGGGGTGAAAACTCTATTAATGACAGTGAAGGGGTTCTGTGGCAGGAGAGAGAAGGTAGAGATAGAGACACAGCCACCTAGATGCAGAATGGCCTGTGTTCATCAGCACTGTACTGTGGAGATAGGGCTCCCACCTCTATCTCTGTGCAGGGATGCAGAGAGGCATCCCCATCTATCATGGGGCATGGGGCTGACCACAACAACGCTCTGTGCATGTGAAGGTGTTCTGATGGATTACATTCTCAGAGTACCTCTCACCGATATCCTTGAATGTGAAAACTGAACTCCTATAATGCCTATCATATGTATAGTGCTTTAGAGCCTATAACCCATTGTTATAGATTATCTGATTTGATCCTTATAAAAACTTTGGGAGATACAGCCAGGCAGTCAAGTGCCTGGGCTTTGGAGATGCAAAGACTGGAATCCTGGCTCAGTCACCTCCTGGTTATGGAATCTTGGGCAAGTCACTTAAATGTTTTCATCCTTAGTTTCCTCTTCTTCAAAAATGGACACCCTAACATCGTCCACCTCATAGGGCTCTTCTCATAGTTAAGAGAGAGAAAGTACATTAAGCATGTAGCCTATTGTCTCATATAATAAATTTTCAAAATGCTTGCTATTACATCATGGGTGAGAAAAGAGGGAGTTGAGAGGTGAAATTTACCCACCAAAGTCACTGAGTGGTGAATCCAGGCCTTACACTTGTCTTGGATTCAAGTTCCTTCATGCTTTTTACCAGATGAACAATTCTTCTGGAAGCCCCTTTGCAAGGGGCCCAGGCCCCTGGCCTACCCAGATATGCCTGCGCAGCAACATTCACACATAGTTTCTGATAAGTCAAATGCAGCAATGGGACCCCTTTTCCTAATAAATATCAGACAGTCCTAGCACTAATCCATTGTGGGTGTGATTCATGGCTCATCTTTTCACCCTCCTGGGCCTCAGTTTCCTCAAGTTAGCATGGTCACCTCCTACATCAGTGGTTCTTCTTAACTCTTACTACTTTGGTATCACCTAGGGAATTTTTTGTTTTTAAATACTGATATCTGGGTTCTCACCCCCAGAGATTCTGATTTAGTTGGACTGACCTGTGTCCAAGATATGGGTCATTAAGAAAAAATCCTCGAGTCTCCTGTAAAGCCAGGGTTGATGAACATTATCTAGATATGGAGTCAACAAATGTGGCCAATGGTCTGTTTTTATAAATAAAGTTTTATTGGAACATAGACACAGTTGTTTGTTTACATATTGTCTATGGCTGCATTCACAGCATCACAGCAGAGTTGAGTTGCAATAGAGACCATATGGCCCACATAGCCTAAAATGTTTATTAACTGACCTTTTATAGATAAAGTTTGCCAAGCCCTTATTTTAAAGGTCTATATATGACCTCTATAGGTCTTCTATCTCTACCATTCTATGGATCCATGATTCTTATGTGATAAAAGAGATAATATAGTCAACCTAGGGAAGTGAATGTCAAACTTTTTAGACCATAACCAACAGTAAGAAATACATTTTATATCTCTTGGTTGTTTTTAAAAATGCATCTACAAAGTCTTCCTTTCTAGAGAAGGAGTCTAATTGTCCTCCTCTTGAGTGTGGGCTGGACTTAATGACCGGTTTCAAAGAAACAGAATTCGGCAGAAGTAATGATTTCTCACTTTGGAGACTTAGGTCATAAAAAGGCATTGTGATTTTTATCTTGGTTGCTCTCACTCTTAGATTCCTCCAGGGATTAAATAAGATAATGCAGGTCAGACATAGTAAGTGCTCCTTCAAAAATCTTAGTTCTCATTACTATAATTATCATTAACTCAATCCCTGACAGTGGCTCACTTCTGTTAGGGATGATTCTTGCATTTTAAAGGAAGGAATTGGGGAGCTAATCCTACGACTCATTGATTTCATTAAAGTAGGAATTCTAAGACTAACAATATAACCTCTATTTAGTTCTTACCACGCCTCAGGCAATGTAATGTGCCTGTACTACACATGCTTTGCCTCCCTTAATTCTCAGAGTAATTCCATAAGGGCTGTACCATTATTATCCTTAGTTTGTGGTTGAGAAGATGCCACACAGACTTTTTAAGCAATATCCCCAAGGCTACACAGCTAGTAAGTGGTAGAGGCAGCATGGGACCTTAGTTGGATCCCAGAAACTGCAGTTTCATTCACATTATTCTTCTAGGACAAGAGAGAAAAGCTATTTTGGGGAAAAGTTGTTATTATTATTAGTGATGTGGTTGTGGGGAATGGGGGTCCAGGACTAAAAGATCCTAGTATAGGGGCCCAGAGCTACCTACCTAAAGGCACAGGTATGAATAGAACGTGGACAGGAGCATATCTCCTGGCCTCTGCCAGGAGACCATGAAGTCCAAGGGCAAAGCAATGGTTGGAAGAGATGTTCTGCTTGTCATCTGATTTCACAGCAGGTACCCACAGGCTCATACCTGTAGGCACTGCCTTGGGGCACAGAAGTAGCTCAGAGAAGGGTACCTTGCAGAATCACTAGGAACTAGATATAGCCCATTTCCGGTAGAGGAAGATTTGTTCATTTATTCATCAGTTCATTCAGTCATGTGAACATTTAAATGCCTGTTACATGAGCAGGGCTGTGGGAGATACAAAAATAAATAAAATGTGGTCTCTGCCTTTGAAAACCATGAAGGATCATGACCAGTCCCAGGGCTGTGGGCTGAGCCCAATAGAGGTGGAATGAGGCAAGTGCTATGGGGCTCAGTCTGGGAGGCCCTGGAGGATGACACGGAGGAAGAGAGACATCAGGAGACCAGCTGAGCTGTGTCATCAAGGAATAAGTGGATGATGAGAACAGAGAGAAGGGTACACACATGAAAAATATGAACTCAGGAGGACCTGGTGACTGACTGGGGGGGAGCAAAGGAAATGCCAGTTACTGCAATGATATTAAGTCTGCTTCTGGTGGTCTCTGTCCAATAGAACTTTCTCTGATGATGGAAATGTCTTATCTGTATTGTTCAGTATGGTAGCTACTAGGAACACTTGGAAGGTGACTAGTGCAATACCCTTAGCCCCATTTCACGGATGAAGAAGCCGAAGCACAGAGAGGTGATGTCACTTGACCAGGATGGCACAGCTAGTAAGTAGAATCTGAGCTGAGATATCTTGGCCCTGGACCCCATGCTCTCAAGCACTCCAACATTATGTCAGCCTTCTGTTCTCCAAAATCTTTTTGTAGAGATAAGCCTATTATGTAACAAACATTTTAAACTCTTGTGAGATTTTGACAGTAGTATTTATTTACAAGGTATTAAGGCAGTTTGCTCTTTAAATGAATTCAGGTGTGAACATCCTGATTCAACATTTTGCTAAATCTATAGGAGTTTGTTCAGATAGTTCATACTCCAACTGAGTGACTCTACTTAATGAATTCTGAAAATGCATTAAATTGCTTAAGGGACTCCAAACCCTTCTCCACCAGAAGTCACTTAATCCAGGGAGGAAACTCTCAGTGGGAATGGAGAATGGTTCTGTAGTTAATCTAAGGGAAATCAGTGAGCAATTTTTTTTTTTTTTGACTTCCAGTGTAGGGAATTGGCATTAGAGCTCACAGCTGGAGATGCTGTTGCGTGGACTTGAGAAAGCTCCTGGGAACATCTTTCTATAGTCTTCAAAGATTGCTGACATTTGGCCTGTCCCACCAGGACGCTAAAATTGAATTCTGAGGCCAGTTTTTTTTTTTCCCTCCCAGTGGAATTAATGGCAAGTTGAAGAGAGAAATCTTAGAAGTGGCAGACCCTAGGGAGGGGGTAAGAATGAATTACAGGGCTCTGAGATAGATTTGAACTTGTGGCTCCTAGGCTAATGTGGCACAGCGACAGGACACTGACAAAGGTCACATAACGTGTTACTCTAAGACGAAGAGCAGGCAAATCATACTGAGATGAAATGCCAGATCATATTTTTTTCTTAGTTGCAAAAGGTGCAATTTTAAAAGATGAGTAAAGACTCACAACAAGCCAATGTTCAATCCAGCAAAGTAACAACCTTTGCAAGTCCCCTCATCTAGAATTACGTGTCCACAAGTGAATTCCTGGCAACATAGAGAATGTTTAGCCAAGCAACACCAGGTCATCATGCTGTATGATTTAACTCTTTTTTTTTTTTTCTTAAGATTTATTTATTTACTTGAGAGACGGGGAGAGGCAGAAGGAGAGAGAGACTCTCAAGCAGACTCTGCACTGAGTGCAGAGCCTGATGCGGGGCTCGATCTCACGAGTCTGAGATTATGACTGAGCCACCCAGGTGCCCCAGGATTTAACTCTTAAATACATTCATTCCTTCTACCCATTTACTGAACACCTACTTGAGGTCAGGCAAGATTTTAGATACTGGGGACATAGCATTGAATAAATCAAATAAGATCTCTGCTTATTTGGAGCTAACATACCAGTGGGGAAAAGACAATAAACAAGAAAGTCAAACAAAGAAGACAATTTCAAATCATTATACCTGAGTTTCAGAAAATAAAATAGGATGCTATGATCCCACAGTGTAATTGTCCAGGGGCATTTCTCTTGGCCTCAGTAAGAAAGGGTAACTTCATTCTTTACTCTCAGAGAATATTGTTCCCTTGCTCTCTGAATCTGTTCTACCAGTCACCATTGGCAAATTGCAGCTGGGAGATGCCTGTCTGTGCCTTACTCACGTGAGTGTACATTGGACTTCCGTTTGACACACATATGATTTAATGATATCCAAGGAAATTTGCTGGTATCCTTTGGGATTCTATTTATTCATACAAATGTTTTCTTCAATTTTTGCCTCTAACTAAGGTCCCTAATTTAGTCTCTCATCTGGCAGGCTTTCTTTCATCTGCCCACTCTGAATTGGACTTAGTCCTAATGATGATGGATTTGCTACACGAAAATTAAAGTTACTGTCATTGACAAGTGGGGGTGATTACTGAGGATGACTTCTTCCTCTTGTACAAAGCTAATACCAGACAGACATGGCACTCTTGAACCTAAAAAGGGTGCCACAAAATTTTAATAGGCATAGGAGGATCTGGTATCAAGCACTCGATACTGTTTTTACAGAATTTGTGGGTGTTCTATAAATGGACAGCCTTTCAATCAATTTACAAACCAAAGCACAGAAAGACTCTTTCCCCCTCTTTATTGTACCACTTCTGGAAAGCCCAATATAGGGAAATACTCCTAATGGAGTCAGCAAAGTAGAAGGATCAAGAGCCCAGAAAAATCCCCACGTAAGTTAATCAAGCCCAGCATACCTCTACTTTGATGCCATTTAGGATTCCAGACTGGTGTTAAAAACAATTTAGGACAAAAGTAGTATGTATGTGAGCTGGAAGCATTGTTTTGGGAGAACACTGGTAAAACCATCTTCCTTTGCTGCATTGTCTTCCTGAACTTGACGATAGACTGCAGGATTCCTTCACCATTTGTGCCACATGCTCTAATTCTGGAAAGGTAAATGCAGGTGGGGTGAAGTCATTTGGGCTCCTCTCTCCCATCTAAGGCAGCATCCTTATCCTTCCAGGAAGCTGCCATAAGAGGCACACTGAGGAATTCTCCTTTGCCCACAAATACACACGTCCACCAGCTCACTCTTCTTTCCTCAGTTGCTCCTAATTTCCCACCTGAGAGGCATACGAGGGGCCTTCCTGATTCCCTCTCAATGCATTCTGCTCTCAACAGAATGTCTGTCTTCCCATGGCATTCTCCCTGTGTGTCTGTCCAAATGTTGCCCTTTTATAAGGGAAGCATTTCACACTGCATTAAGACCCACCCTAGTGAGCTCATTTAGACTCAGTTTCCTCCGGTTATATTCACTGGAGGTTAGGACTTCAATATAGGAGTTCAAGGGGGTGGGTGGATACAATACACCCCATAACAAGACCTATATCATTTTGTATCCATAACACTCAACACAGGGCCTGACACATAGCAGACACTTAACCACTTCCTGAACGAATGAAATAATCCAAAGCTGATAATGGGTCCCGAAGGAGTAATCCTAGACTGGTAAATTTTCATTAAAGGAGGGTGATGGGACAGGGCTTTGCTGTCAGTTACAGCAGGCTCTAGTCCCATGGGGCTTTGACCACTTGAGATATGGCTAGTCCAAACTGAGCTGCTGTAACTGCAAAACACACTCCAGATTTTGAAGACTTAGTTTAAAAAAAAGGTAAATATTTTCTTAATAAATTTTATATGTATTATATGTTGCAATAATGTTTTGGCTGTATTGGGTAAAATAAAATATATTATTAAAATTAATTTTACCTGCTTATTTTTACTTTCTTTAACGTGACTGCTAGAAATTTAAAATAATGCATATAGCCTGCATTATATTTGTATTGGATAACACTGGTAGGAAGAGAGCTTGGAGCATAGAGAAAGTGTTGAAGTGGGGAGAAAAAAGAAAATGTAATAATAATAATATTTGTTCATGTGCGCATTAGTATGCTTGTATATACATTGCCTGTATGTAGATCCTCTGTGTGTTTGTGTGTGTATATTCTTACGCATCCATCGTTGTGCTAAGTACTCTCTATGCAAAATCTCATTTAATCATCACAATCTGATGTGTGCTGTATTGTTATTATTATTACCTTCATTTCACAAATGAGGAGAGTGAAGTACCTGGAGGTCAGGTAACTTGCCCTTACTCTAGGTGGGAATTTAAACCCAGCCATTCTGTCCCAGAGCCCACTCCCTTATACACTGCTTCCTTTTCAGGAGAGAGCTATCTATTTGGAGAGGTCAAAAGCATTGAGAGGAGCTGAAGCCTGAGTTGGGTGTGTAGAACCCTGTAGGGAAATTCTATCTCCTTCCCAGTCTTTATTAGGACTCAGCCTCAACAGACATAATGAAGAAACCCAGTTGAGTCACTTTTCACCTGGCTATAATTGTCTCCACTGTTGGATCAATGATGAAGTAGAAAGTTGAGCAGCTGTGGCATCTGCAGTAGCTGAATGGGATAAAGAAAGGGGCAGAGGCTTAGTAAGCGTGTTTCTACTTTCAAGGAAGCTCCAGGGACTGGAAGTCCAGCAGAAAGCAAATGCAGACAGAACAATTAGCTAACAGCCTCCCTTTGCCAGGGCTCTGCCCCAGAAGAAAGCTCTTGTAGGATGTGAAGAAATGAGCTCCAACACCAGAACACCTTCCTTTTCACTGCAAAGGCATTTGAAGGTATTTGCAAGAGTCAACTCAAAGCTTCCACATCCTGTATTCCACCCTCTTACAGTAATACTGGCTTTAATTAGGGCATCTCCAGCTCCCACTCAAAGAGAAGGGTGTGTCAAAGCAATAATCTGATGAATCAGGTCACTCTCTTCTCTTCTCTTCCCCTAATACTAGTTTCTCCCTCTCGCCCGCCATCGAGGGGAGAAATAAAACGAAGCCTACATTTTTTCATGGACGGTCAAACTGGAGGTCATTATGAGAGACATGTGCTTGAACTTCCACTCCCCAACTTATTGGACCTTGCACAAATTGTTAACGTCTCCAATTGGCAGTTTCCTTTTCTGTAGAACTGAGTTTTATTTAGTGCATACCATCAGAGAATTGTTGCTTATTATTAAATTAGATACTGTATATGAAGCACTTCGTCCAGTAACTCATACATTCAATAACTATTACTCTCCTACTTTGTGCCAGACCTTGTTATTTTCCTTTTTTTTTTAAGATTTTATTTATTTGACAGAAAGAGAGAGAGCGAGCACAAGCACGGGGAGAAGCAGAGGGAGAGGGAGAAGCAGGCTCCCCACTGAGCAGGGAGCCCGATGCGGAGCTTGATCCCAGGACCCTGGGACCATGACCTGAGCAGAAGGCAGACGCTGAACCAACTGAGCCACCCAGGCACCCCTTGTGTTATTTTCCTTAAGCAGATTATTTAGACACCAGCCCAGGCCTACTGAGTCAGAATCCCTGGGGTGCTACCTTGGAGCCTTATTTTCAATATGCTCCCCAGGTGATTCTGAGGATGGACTCTAAAGCTGGAGGACCCCTAGATTACACATTACACTTACAAAGTCTTGGAATAGAGAGGATCTTTAGAGAAAGATTACTTGTTAACACACAAATATTTCTGGACTTAATGACTGAATGCATGATTCAGTCCTGTGATGCTCAGAATCAATTGAGTGGACGTGAGGGTAGGATTGGGAGGGGAGGAGCTTTTAAAAAATATACTGGGTCCTGGGCTCTACTCCAGATCAACTTAATTAGACTTTTCAGCGGTGGGCCTGGGAATCATTTTTTTTTTTTAAATTGAGGTGTAAGGGTACAAATGTTAAATGTGTAACTCAATGCATTTTTCTGTATGGATATGCCCATTAAACCACCACCTAACTTAAGACATGGAATATTTTCACCTATCTAGAAGACTCCCTCATTCCTCCTCCAGTCAGTAGCACATATGACCCATATCCCTCTCCACTGATATTTTTTAAAGGCTCCCCAAGTGATTCAAATGTACAGCTAGGTTTGAGAATCACTGATTTAGAATCTAGAACATTGGACTTTCCATCTCTGCCCCCTCTCACCACATTTGTGAAACTGTCTTTGGGCAGTTTCTTCATGAGGCGATAGAGAATAGAAAATAATGGAATTAATCTTAATTAATTATTAGGGCAAAGAGGAAATGAAACTCTCTCAGTCTAAACCAAGCTTAACATTGCTGCCTACCCATGCTTATCATTTCTTTCAATCCCTGATTTATGATCTCTGTGCCTATTCTTTCATGCTGTCAGGATCCCTTTGTGAAATGCAACCTTTTTAAAGCCTGTGCCCCTTCTCAGAAAGCAAGCCACACATTTTTGATGCAGCAGGAAAGCAAAAAAGAAACAAGGTAGTTCTTAAATTTCTTTTGTGCCAAGCACTCCTTGGCAGCAGAGTGATGAAGCCTATAGATTTCATCATAATGCTTTTAAATGCGTACAATAAGATATGTAGGATTATTAAAGAAGACACACAGATGTCCAGTGAACACATGAAAAGATACTCAGCATCACTCATCATCAGGGAAATGCAAATCAAAACCACAATGAGATATCAATTCACACCTGTCGGAATGGCTAAAATAAAAAACACAAGCCACAACAAGTGTTGGTGAGGATATGAAGAAAAAGGAATCCTTGTGCACTGGTGGTGAGAATGCAAACTGGTGCAGCCACTGTGGAAAACAGTACAGAGGTTCCTCAAAAAATTAAAAATAAAATTACCATATGATCCAGTAATCACACTGCTGAGTATTTACCCAAAGAATACGAAAACACTTATTCAAAAGGATATATGCACCCTTATGTTTATAGCAGCATTATTTATAGTAGCCAAATTATGGAAGCAACCCGTGTCCATCAACAGATGAATGAATAAAGAAATTGTGGTATATATACAATGGAGTATTACTCAGCCATAAAAAGAATGAAATCTTGCCACTTGCAACAACATGAACAGAAATAGAGAGTATAATGCTAAGCAAAATAAGTCAGAGAAGACAAATACCATATGCTTTCATTCATATGTGGAATTTAAAAAACAAAGCAAATGAACAAAGGAAAAATAAATGGACAAACCAAAAAATAGACTCCTACCTACAGAGAACAGATGGTTAGCAGAGGGGAGGTGGGTGGGGGGATGGGTGCAATAGGTGAAAGGAATTAAGAGTATACTTATCTTCATGAGCACTGAGTAATATATAGAATTGCTGAATCACTATATTGTACAGCTGAAACTAATTTAACACCATACGTTAACAATACTGGAATTAAAATAAAAAATAAGAAATAAAAAAGGAAAAAAGATGTAGGATTACAAAGAACCAATTATGTTGATAAACAGATATCAAAACAATTTTAAGTAACACTTTAAACAAATGTTTTAATAATCCATTAAATAACAAATTATTTAATAATCCATTAAATAACAAGATCTAGTAACAAATCTAGTATCTATGGTAATTTTGGTGTAGTGATGAGTGTAAACACTATTTCAAGGTATCTGTAGCAGCTAAGAGATAATGAAAGTATCTGTTAATATTATTATAGTTTTTTTGCCTACATTCTTTTTTTTCCTGATGAACAGTTTTTATTAGTGTGCAGAGCTTTTTTTTTTATTATGTTATGTTAATCACCATACATTACATCATTAGTTTTTGATGTAGTGTTCCATGATTCATTGTTTGCATATAACACCCAGTGCTCCATGCAGAACATGCCCTTTTTAATACCCATCACCAGGCTAACCCATCCCCCCACCCCCCTCCCCTCTAGAACCCTCAGTTTGTTTCTCAGAGTCCATAGTCTCTCATGGTTCGTCTCCCCCTCCGATTTCCCCCCTTCATTCTTCGCCTCCTGCTATCTTCTTTTTTTTTTTTTTTTTAACATATAATGTATTATTTGTTTCAGAGGTACAGGTCTGTGATTCAACAGTCTTACACAATTCACAGCGCTCACCATAGCACATACTCTCCCAATGTCTATCACCCAGCCGCCCCATCCCTCCCACCCCCCACCACTCCAGCAACCCTCAGTTTGTTTCCTGAGATTAAAAATTCCTCATATCAGTGAGATCATATGATACATGTCTTTCTCTGATTGACTTATTTTGCTCAGCATAATACCCAACAGTTCCATCCACATCATTGCAAATGTTTCCCTACATTCTTAAGTGAATGAAATGCTAAGTTTCAGGTAAAGGCTAGTAAAAATATACAATTTTTTCCCCAGTTGAGTTCATGGACCTCCCAAATGCAATTTATAGGCCCCCCCTGAAGTCTCCCTAAATGCCCTGTGTGACAACTTCAAATTCTGTCTTAGTGTGATTTTCTGGATCAGAAGCCACTAGCTCTTCAGGGTGATTAGCTTGGTCACCTCAGCGATGTCATCTGCAAGGAAGCTGAGATATGGAGAGCTGAAGTGACTGTCTGGGGTCACCCAGTTGGTCACTGGGATTGAATTCCAAGTCTCCCCCCGCCATGCCAACACTCCTTGCAGCTTGTAATGACCTGATTGTTCTCTTGGTTTTGCACCAGGTTTGCCCAAGATTCACTATTTATTTTAGTATGTATTCATACTGTTGCTTTATATTTTAATAGCTACATGCATGCCTATCATTTCTCTCCTATTATGATTTATTAAAGCCCAAGACCAAGGAATTCAGTCTTATTTTCTTTTGTGACCTCACTAGCCCTGTAGTGGCTGCTCAACAGCAACTTAAAAGGCCAGCATATTCCTGAGTACTAGCTTTTCCGTCCTTCTAAAATATCTAAAAGCACATATTTACAAATGGATCCATTTTTCTGCAACCTAGTATCTGCCCTTTAAAATGTATTTTGGACATCTTTCCATTTCAGAAGATAGATACACTTCATTCTTTAATGACTGCAAAAAATTTTGATTGTACGGTTATATCAAAACTTGAAACAATTCCTCAAATCATGGCGTTTTGATGGCTTCTAATTTTAGCTACTAAAAACAATGCATATTCATGTACATAGTTATTTGATCTCATATAGGAATATTCTGTAAAGTGGATTACTAGAAAGGGGATTATTGGATTAAATGGTATATTATTTAATTTTGACAGATATCATCTTATTTGTCTTCCAGAAAGGCTGTGTCAATTTATATTCTTAACAGGAAGGTGTGAGGGTATCAGTCCCTTGCACCCTCGCCAACACTAGCTATTGATAATTTTATTTTTCAATGTTGTCAGTATGATAGCTGAAGTCTGACAGTGCTATCAAATATGCAATTCTTTGATTATTGAGACTTTTTTTATATGCTTATTGTATATTTGTATTTACTCATTGTTTATGTCCTTGGCTCATTTTCCTGTTTGGGTTACAGACATGTTTCTTAGACGATGAATTAAAAACGAAGCCTTATTGCTCACCCCTGAATTTCATTTCACCAGCTTGCACCCCCAACTTGATTGGTCATTGCTACTCATATAAAATAGGAGTAGCCAAAAATCCTTTCGGAATAAGGCAGGATTATAAATAAAAGAGAATTAAAAAAACATGTACACTAAGTTCTATGCAAAATGCCTCAGTTCTTCTGACCCCACTGGAGGTGTTTGGTCCTCTGTCTTTCCCTGAGTCCTTGACAATTGGTCAGAAATTGTGCTCAGCAGCAGTTCTCAGATATAACTCAGTATTATCAACGCCATTTTGTACAAAGGGGAACGGACCAGAAAGGTTAAGACTCAAGGTCATGAAGTTAATGGATGCAAATGAGCCCACATCAAACTTGGCCAGTTCTGAGCACTGCAGTTATCATGTCAGGATTTCTCCTAGTGAAAGAATTGCTAATGACTGGATAGCCTTCCATCATGACTGAACTGTTGCTCATTTTCTCCTTTATACTTACTGTAATAATAACACTGGCTACCATTTATTGAGCTTTTACCAAGAGCCAGACACTGGGAATTTCATATGTAATCCTTATTAAAACTCTGTGAGAAAAATGACAGGCAGTTGTTTAGTTGCTTTGCTGTGTTTCTGTTGTCCAGAGCAATCCTCTTTCTCCTAGTAAAGGACTACAGTTTCCTTCAGGGGATGACCTCTTCCTCACTGTGTTTAGTCATGGTGGGACCTGGCAATTAAGGAGGAGGGATATGGCAACCCAACCATGGCTGTCATTACTCTCGAGGGACTTGGAATCTTTCTTGTTAAAGATGATCCGTCTCAGGGATTGTGAACTGGAGGGGGTGGGATGGGGCTTACTTAGATCCCTATAGCCGCTGAGCTTTCTGCTTTTTCTGAACCTAGTTTCCACTTTTTTTTTTTTTTTTTATTCTCTGAATTCTTCATATCTTTCCAATATCTTCGCCTTTGGTAAACCAATCAGATTTTTTATATATTTTTATTCCCATTGTACAGATGAAGTAATTGAGGCTTATCCAACTAGTAAGTTAAGGAGCTGGGAACTACCAAAAACCTATTCTATAACAAAAAGCTCTTTTTTTCCTCCAAATTTTTATTTAAATTCTAGTTAGTAAACATATAGTGTAATATTGGATTCAGGAGTAGAATTTAGTGATTCATCACTTACATATAAAGCCCAGTGCTCATCATAACAAGTGCCTTCATTAATACCCATTACCCATTTAGCCCATCCCACACCCACCTGCTTCCATCAACCCTCAGAGTTTGTTCTCTACCATTAAGAGTTTCTTATGGTTTCTTCTCTCTCTCTCTCTCTCTTTTTTCCACCCTCCCATATGTTCATCTGTTTTGTTTCCTAAATTCCACATATGAGTGAAATCATATGGTATTTGTCTTTCTCTGACTTATTTCGCTTAGCAAAATGCACTCTAGCTCCATCCACGTTGTTGCAAATGACAAGATTTCATTCTTTTGATGGCCTAGTAATATTCCATCACTCACACACACACACACACACACACACACACACCACATCTTCTTTATCCATTTTCAATTGATGGACACTGGATTTCTTTCTATAGTTTGGTTATTGTTGGTGATGCTGCTATAAACATCAGGGAGCAGGTATCCCTTTGAATCTGTATTTTTATATACTTATACCAAAAAGCTCTTAAAACACTGAAGTGCAACCAAGGTCACAGTTAGTTGGTAGAGAGGAAAAGCAAGCAAGCAAACAAATACACTTTAGCAGTTTCTTTTAATTTCTCTGTTACAAAGTAGTTGAGTTTAAAAAACTTTTATAATGAAGGAATTGTATATACAGCATTAAATACCTATATATCATGGTTAATTAGTTGCTCATCTTGCTCATTTTTGCTACCTAATACTGCACAAATTCCTAATTTTGGAGAGATTGTTTGGGGAACTAGAATCCCCATTAGGCCAATTTTGGGGCCCTAACAAGGGAGGCTTTCCCCTTCCAGTTACAGCTTTGAAATTGTGGTTTAGCTGTGGTGAATGGAAGCCAGAAGGGAAAACAAACCATGGCAGGGCTGTGGTCCTAATGGCAAGGGGAGGAAGTGGGGGTGGAGAGGATTGCTCTGTGCAAAGCAAGAGATTTCTAAGACAAAAAGGAGAAGCCTGACTGCAAAATATCAGGTGGTTCAAATAAACCAATTAGATGGGTAATAAAAACAAATAAAAAAACAGTATTTGACAAAATTTACAGATATAAATAAGATATGATTAGGCTAGAATTCTAAAGAGAAAATGCCCAAGAGCACAATATTCTTGCCATTTTAAGTTTTTGCTGATGCAAAATTTCCTGCCATGTAGGATGCTCACTTTTCCTGGGGTCAGCAAAACTTTCATTTAAAACAGTAAAATTTTTACTTACAGATTAAAAAGAGGCTGGAGAGGTATAGTACCAATCACAAGACATGGGCCTCATTCACACAGCAATTTGAACAAACTATAAAACAAATTTATGTACACACACACACACACAGAAATGTAACCACATTTGATATTACATGATAAGAAAAATTTGTAAATTTGTTTAAGGTGTGATAATGGTTTTGTGGCTAAGGTAATTATTTTTTAAAGAGCTCCTAGCTTTTAAAGATATGTACTGAAATAAAGAGAGATGATAACTTGTTTGATGAAAAAGAGCTCCTACCTTTTAAAGATATGTACTGAAATAAAGAGATGATAACTTGCTTCAAAATAATCTGGGGTTGAGGGTGTGAGCAGGGATGAAGATGGAACAAGAATGACCACAAGTCAATAAGTGACAGGAGATAAAAGCTGAATAATAGCTACGTGGGGGCTCATTATTCTGTTCTTCCCACTTTAGCACCTGAGAGAGATTTCCCATGGTAAAAATTTAAATTAAAGGGGTGAAATGTATTTCTTAAGCTAGGTATAGGCATTTATTTTATTATTCTTCCTTAAACTCTCCATATACAATACATATACTGTTTCTATATATGGTAGGTTCACATCATAGAAATTAATTTTTTTTTATTTAGCCAATGTCTGCAATATTTAGTAGGCTTTGAATGTCCTTTGCATGAGTCTCATTTCTACTCAGTTATTGGGCCTTAGGCAAGTTACTTCCATCCCTATATCCCAGTTTTCTCCTCTTTAAAATCAAGATAATGAGAAAGCACACCTTATAGAATTTTCGTGAACATTACATGTGATAATCCCAATAAAGTAGTTAGCCTCGTTCCTACAATAGTAAAAAAACTTAGCAAGTGTTAAGTACTACCATTATAATTATTATTAATATATAACAAAAATTTTGAGGTAT
This sequence comes from Mirounga leonina, assembly GCF_011800145.1. NCBI lineage: Eukaryota > Metazoa > Chordata > Mammalia > Carnivora > Phocidae > Mirounga > Mirounga leonina. The sequence goes on along the minus strand of NW_023270855.1, from coordinate 29,174,393 downwards.
TTGTTCATTCAACATTCATCGAATGCCTATGTTTTTGATATTTTGGGGGGCTTATTTTTTCTCGGTAGAATACTGTAAGCAGAAGGGATTTAGTAAATATGGGAAGTAAGCATTATATTACATTCACTTCAGTTACAAAAGATACCATACCCACACTGTATTACAGTAAAAGACTTTTTAGCTAAACCTTAGGAATCACTGCCACATATTAACACATGCATATTAAATACAATAAATGCTATTTGAAAATATTTAAGGTCTTATAAAAAATAGAGCTACCATACGACCCAGCAATTGCACTACTGGGTATTTACTCCAAAGATACAAATGTAGCGATCCGAAGGGGTACGTGCACCCCAATGTTTATAGCAGCAATGTCCACAATAGCCAAACTATGGAAAGAGCCGAAATGTCCATCGACAGATGAATGGATAAAGATGAGGTATATATACACAATGGAATATTATGCAGCCATGAAAAGGAATGAAATCTTGCCATTTGCAATGACGTGGATGGAACTGTAGGGTATTATGCTGAGGGAAATAAGTCAATCAGAGAAAGACATGTATCATATGATCTCACTGATATGAGGAATTCTTAATCTCAGGAAACAAACTGAGGGTTGCTGGAGTGGTGGGGGTGGGAGGGATGGGATGGGGTGGCTGGGTGATAGACATTGGGGAGGGTATGTGCTACGGTGAGCACTGTGAATTGTGTAAGACTGTTGAATCACAGACCTGTACCTCTGAAACAAATAATACATTATATGTAAAAAAAAAAATAAAAAAAGAAGAAGATAATAGGAAGGGAAAAGTGAAGGGGGGGAATTGGAGAGGGAAATGAACCATGAGAGACTATGGACTCTGAGAAACAAACTGAGGGTTTTGGGGGTGGGGAGTGGGGGGATGGGTTAGCCTGGTGATGGGTATTAAAAAAAAAAGAAATATTAAGACATTCTGCTTAATAATTTAAAATTCAGCATAGAATTTAGCATTATATCAGAATATGCAAATTCACATTATCTCTTGTTTATAGATAAGAAAACAACAGGTTGCAATATGTGGTACAACATTTCAATTTATATTATTGTAAATCTAGATCCAGTAGAGAATGGTAGGAAATTTTCTGGAAAAAAGCAAAAATCTTAGGGTCCAGGTCTCTGAATGATCGTTTTTTTAAATGTGAACTCAGACCTTTATGCAAATTCTGAACATTCTGTATTATCTGCTCGCTGTATAGTCTGATAAATCAAAGCACTTTGCAATTTTCTGCAGGTGGCATTACATTAGATAACTGTCACCCAAATGCGAAGACTTTATTGCTATTTTATATTACTTGTCTATATCAAAACCAAACCTTTAAAAATGACAGAATTGGGGCAGAGAGATGACACGATCTTTATTTTTCACATTGGACTTATGGATTATCAGAGCAGTTAGCTGAAGAGGTCCCTTATCTTCTGCTTGCTTTGACTATCTAACCTCAATCATGTAGCTTGATTGAATTTCTATATTTTGCAGCGAGTCAAAGCATCACACAGTCTTGAAAATCTAGTGTTCATGTACCAAATGATTCTTTTTTTAAAAGTTTTATTTATTTATTTGAGAGAGGGAGGGAGGGAGGGAGAGAGAGAAAGGGAGTGGAGGGTGGAGAGGAGCAGAGGGAGAAGGAGAGAGAGAATCCCAAGTAAACTCCCCACTGAGCGTGGAGACAGATGTGGGACTCGATCTCAAGACCTGAGATCATGACCTGAGTTGAAATCAAGAGTCAGATGCTTAACTGACTGAGCCACCCAGGTGCTCCCCAAATGATTCTTTTTTCTAACCTCCTTGTTACAAATGCAGATCCTAGAAATGTTAACGGTTCATAATACCAACTCTAGGCAGGCAGAGATAATTAAAAATCTAGTGACATCCACAGTGTAGACATCCAGGCCAGCTCTTCAATTTCAGATTGTTTTAAAACTTCTCAGTGGCAAAGCAATTTACTCTTGCAGCAATAGCTATAGCTAAGTCTGTATACTGGAACTGATTGATTTTGTGTTTTTCTTCTCCTATATGCCAATATCTCCAATTCATTCACCTCTCTTTCAGTGGGCCCATCACACTGAAGACTAGACAGGTAAAACAATCAGTGAAGAGTTGTATTACCTGGTCATCACAAATCACTAGGAGAATGGATCTCTAATAGAGTTCAGCACAGAATCTCACATGTAACAAACACATTATTTGTTAAATGAGGGAATAAAGAAATGTCAAATGTTCTGGTAATGATGCAAATTAGTCCTGTGGTATTTGGCATTTATTATACAACTGAATACCCCAATTCTATCTCCAGCCCTGAGCTCCGTACATATTTGTATGCCCCTTAAACATGGCCACTTAGATAGCTAATAGAAGTATCAAAATTAACTTGCACAAAAGAAAAAATCTTGGTTCCATCTACCCTCAAACCTGCTCTTTTCTCATGTTTGAAAGTTACATCCATCTCATCGCTCATATTTAAAAGCCTGGGGGGTCTTCCATATTTCCTCTTTTCCCTCACAGTCTGTATTCAGTCTAGCGGTAATTCTTACGGGTTCCGTATCTGCACTCTGTTGAATCTGACAGCTTCTTAGTATCTCCAGACCAACATCATTGCTCACTTGAACACTGCTCAGATTCCTACCTGGTCTCCCTACATCCATGCTTACTTACCTCACTCTCCAGCCCAGTTTCCACAAAAAGCCAGAGTGATCTTCTCAAGGCATAAATGAACTCTTATTACTACTGTGCTTAAAATTTACCGATGGTGTCCTGTTGTAGGTAGGACACAACCCAAACTTATTGTCATGGACTACTAGACCTTATAAGACCTGGACCTTGCCTACCTCTCTGACTTCATTTCTTACCATCTTCCTCCCTGTCCTCCATGCTCCTACAACATCCCACACTCATTTTCTCCTTTCTATTCCCTCTGTCCAGAGACTTGGCTCCATCTAGCTCATGGCTGCCTCCTTTTTGTTATTTATTTCTTGTATCAAATGTCCCTATTAAAGTGATTTTTCTCCTGGCCACTCTAGCTAAAGAAATTGCTCCTCCCCTCCTTGATACTCTATTCCACTCTTATTTTATTCATAACACTTACTACCATCTGCAATTACCTTACTTAATTATTTACTTGTTTATTATGTTTTCTCTCATCAGAATCAAAACTCCATAGAACTGAGAACACATCTGCCCTGTTTGCATCTGTCACATTTCCAGTATCCAGTACAGTCTGTGTCTCATTGTAGGTGCTCAATAAATGATAGCTATAGAAAATAAATTAATCGGGTGCCTGGGTGGCTCAGTTGGTTAAGCGACTGCCTTCGGCTCAGGTCATGATCCTGGAGTCCCCGGATCGAGTCCCACATCGGGCTCCCTGCTCAGCAGGGAGTCTGCTTCTCCCTCTGATCCTCCTTTCTCTCATGCTCTCTGTCTCTCATTCTCTCTCTCTCAAATAAATAAAATCTTAAAAAAAAAATAAAAAAAATGATAGCTATAGAAAATAAATTAATCAATACATTAAAGAAAAATCCACGCATTTAGATGTTTGAGGGCCCACTATAAACCAGAAACTTTTTTCTGAGGGTGCAAAGGCTACACAGTTTCCACCCTTATTGAGTTTCCAGAAACTCTATTTTTCAACCCAAAGGGAAATGACCAGAGGGCTGGCTGTTTTTCTGTCCAAATCTAATAGGCAACACCCAGGCTATTTCTCTCCTCTAGGATAAGCATGACAGGTAAAACAGTAGTGTGAGAATCCTGGATGCTTCCCAGTTGAGTAACTGTTACTCACTTCTTTGCATCCATCTAAAGACCTGGACATGAGACTAGGTGGGCTCAATGAGTTGGTCGGTTTTGGCGGGGGACTGGAAACTCTAATCCTCAAGGTGAAGGAGGTGGCACATTCCAATCCCGCATGTCTGAAGGACTGCATACAACCCACATTTCCAGGAGGGAACAGTGTATGGCCAGTCACATCAGGAATGTTTTGCTCCCTGAAGGCAGTTCTGCTGCTGTGTGTGGGTATGTCATTTCCTTCTCAGAGTCTGTGGGAGGCCTCCTTGAACATGAGACGTGCAAAGAGAAAGGGACACATTTGTTGTACACAAGATGGCTGTGGGATTCAGGTTTGGAGACAGGCTCAAAGTATTTGCTTTAAAATGCTGCAGGTAAAGGAAACTTCCAAACACAAGGACTCCTTTGTAAGTTCAGAGTTCATGGACATGCCATCTGTGCTCAGACGCCAGTCCTTTGCATTAAGTTCTCCGAAGTCTTCAGCTCATAGTGGAGATGAAGAAGTGGATACTGATCAGGCCTCACCTGGGATCTGCGTGGCCTGGTACCCGCCTACCTTCCCAGCCGCATTGGCCACCATGCTTCTCTTTTGCTCAGCTCTAGCCACACACACCTTTCAACCCCTCATAATTTTAGCTCTCTCCTGGCTCAAGGCCTTTGCATGTACTTTTCCCTCTGTCCTAAATTTTCCTCACTTCCCTCCTACCTCACCTGCTGAATGCCTACTCATCCTTTACGTATCAAACTTAAACATCAGTTAAGAGAAGCTACTTCTGGCCCCTTGATCTATATCAGATTCCCCCACAGAACTCTGTTCATTTCTTTCAGTTTTTATCTCAATTTATAAGTATAAATTCACTAGCAAGAACTTTAAATTAATTTTGGTCTCCCCTAAAGGTACATGGGTAAGGTATACTGGCACAGGAATTTTATCTGTTTTTGCTTACCATTGTATCTGTAAATATAAATAATTGGGTAATCTGTAAATAAGAGTGATGTATATTCTTGGAACACACACATGCTGAAAAATGTGGCCATTGCCAAAAAAAAAAAAGTTCATCCTACCATTGTGCTAAAGGTCTGACTGTGGTGGTCATTTGTTCTGTTAGCAAAGCGTTTCCAGCTCCCTACCTAAGCTAACATGGTAGGAGCCAACTTCCTATACTTCTGGTATTGAGTAGGGTTATGTGACTAGTTCTGTCCAGTGAATTGTGAGCACAGGTGCTGTGTCCCTTCCAGGTTAGAGCCTTCATTTGCTGGTGCAAGATCCCCTAGAACTTCCTTTTACTCTGGCACAGTGGGAACATTTGAAATCAAGGCTGCACCATTGGCTTGGATCACTGAGTAATTACTATGAACAGAGCTCCTATGGTGGATACATAATATAAAGGAGAAATAAATCTTGGAGATTTGGGGCTGTTTGTTACTACAGCACAATGTAGCTTATCCTGACTGATGTAAGAGCTGAATCCAAACTTCCTTGCTTAAAAAGTAACAATACAAAATAATGAAAACAAGGATAAACATTTATTGAAAAGTTACCACATGTCAGGTATAGCTCTATAAACTTTATAGGAATGATGTCAATCTCATAAAAATGATATAAGGGAGGTAATATTTTTATTCCCAGTTTAGAGATGCAGAAATTAGGCTCAGGGAGGTCAAGTAAATTGTGCAAAGTCATCTTGTTTGTGAGAGGTGGAGCCTTATTCTGCCATACTCCAAAATGCACATGATGTGGAGGGAGCGTGCACGCGAGTGCACAAGTGTGCTCAGGCCTGCCCAGCTCAGGCATAATTACACACAAACAGATTAATCCAACACAGGTTTCTCAGCCTCAGGACTAATGACATTTGAGGCTGAGTACTTCTTTGTCGTGGGGGCTGTCCTGTGCCCTGTGGGATGTTTAGCAGCCTCAAGGCCCTAGCCACTACCAGATCCTGAGAGTACCTCCACCCCAGTTGAACCAAAACTGTCTCCAGGACAGGTGCCAAAACTGCCCCCAACTGAGAACCACTGGTCTGGCAGCTGATTTCACTCATTTGCTGAGGACTTAGCATAGTGCTCGGCTCTAGAGATGGTGATGGAAAATCAGAGGTGGCTGGGCCCTTCAGGGAGCTTATAGCTTTCAGAAAAGAGCCAGATGTTAACCACACAATCCTGTGAATAATTCCTTGTGGAAAGTGCTACAAAGGAAAAGTACAGAGCCTTCAGCTGGGATGAAAGATGTTCTTGGGCCTGGCTGCAAAGAGGTAATTCATATTGACTAGATTTTTATCAAGAGAAGATGCTATAGGTCTCCAATGAATGCCAGTAAATTTTGCTGAGCTCGAGTGTGACCAGGCTCTAAATCACCTTAAACTCTTAAGGTTTTTCCAGTTCAAAGGACTCTAATGCCAGCTTTAAGAGTGGCAGACAGGTGGAGGGAAAGGTCCTAAGTGTATGCTGCCTCCTTTGGCAACATGGGTACCGGTGTGGGGCTGGCCTCTGTCATCTGAATATACATGAGCTAGACTCTACCATGCCTTTCATCTATCAAGTGGCTGTCAGAGGGACTCAGCGGGTCTGGGGATAATGTACTTGGATGTTTATCAGGCCAAACAGATAAAGCATCCACCGAGACTGAGGCAAGGGAAAAATATATCCCTCTAAAAATAAACCCGATTTTAATTTCAAACTGGGTCAGTTTGGCTTGGGAATTATTGGGGAGGGTGGCTGAGCTGCTCAGGAGATGAAGTGGAACCCTTGCTAATTTAATTTGCATATGCTGCTTAAAATGCGAAAAGCCTGCTGCTTGGAGCCTGGCAGCTCTCTGGGCCTGGCAGTGCCCTTTCCTACCTTTGCAGGCTCTGTCTGAGAGGCTCTGTGGTAGTCATTGTGTCAGAGAGGTGCAGAACTCACCAAGGGGCTTTGGAGAGCCTTCTCCTGGGGGCCGGGGCAGAGGAAGGGCATGGGGTAGAGGGTGTCACAGGTCAGGTGGTCTCACTTGAGTCCTGCTGTGGCCAAAAGAGCCTGTGTTTCCTGGAGCCCTGAGATAGGAGCCATCTCTGTCCCTGCATGCACTTAACCGTGATGTACATGTGCTCAGGGTGGATGCTCAGGAATTGCCGTGGAACGGCGTGAAATAGAAGTGAAGCTACTGCAGCAGGACTTGAGATCATTCTTCACTATCTCTGCTTCATCCAGAAGCAGGGAGAAACCACAGAGTCTTTGGAGACCACTCTTTTCCCTTATTCCCTCCTCCTTGATTCTTCCCCGTCCACATGTCTGCTGGCTCATCTCATTCATTCTGACACCTGCCTCCTCCTTTCCTTAAGAACTCATCAGCTCTCACCTGGGCACCACTGCAAGGGTGTCTAAGCCAGCAGTTCCCAGATTTGGGGACTTCATGCACTATGAAATAATCATTTTAAAACAAATCGAGGCATGTTTTTATTTTGTCTGGTAAGGAAATGGACTTGGTACTACATCTACTGTGATAAACAGAATGCATTTTTACACCAAAAACATAGAAAGGCAGTCATCTCTGAATAACAAGACATTCTCAAGAAAGTACCGTTGGAAATTTGGAATTCTCACAGACAGGGTCACATGTTCAACACACACACACACACACACACAGGTTTTACCTTCCTGTTTCTCGATGGCTCGGTGAAAACCCTGCCATGAAGTGCCACCAGTCCAAGGGCCCGCACGTGGCCACCACCACCCTACCTTCCCTGACTCTGATTTCTCTTTCATCAGTCCTCTCTATGAAGCCTCAAAGGACACCTTCCTAACAGGCAAATCTTACCATGCCTCTCCACTGCTGAAAACCCTCCAACAGCCCCTCAACCACTACCCTCGGGATAAGGTGAAACACACTTGGAGAAACAAAGAGAAGTGAAATGATGTGCCTGAGTCACACAACTGGCTCTTGGCTGGCATATCGGGAGCACTGGCATGTGTGGTATTATTCTTACTCTGAGTGAGGCCCCATGATTAAGTTTAGACTAGCTGCTAAAGACAGGACACTGGTCCTGCTCCCAAATCCATGCTTCGGAGGTGTCACTCTCACAAAGACAGGCCATGGGAACCTCAGCAGAGATGGCAGAGGCAAGCTACAGCAATCTCACTTCACACTCACTGCCCTACTAGGACATGGGATCACCACTCCCCATTTCAAAGAGAGGGTAACATCTCTCATGAAGAATGCGACTCTGACAAAAGGCAGAGAAGGAATGGACAGAGGACAGAAACAGGCTAAGCGTGGAGCCAGATGGACATTTTCAAGCTCTGTCCTTGGATAATTGAGGATGGAGGAGCAAGAAGCTGCTGGACAAGTGACCGTCTGCAGCTATTGTTGGTAACTCTGGCCTGGCATAGATCCAACCTGGCAGGGGGGACAGCAAAAGAAACATCCACTTTGGCTTCACAAAAGAGCTTTTGAATTCATTTGGCTGGAAGAGTAATTACACCAATTTCCTTCATAGCACTTTGCAGTGTGACTAATGCATTTATACCTCTTTCCCCAAACTGAAACGCCTGACTTTCCTATATTCAGATTTGAAATAAAACTCTGGTTCTGGATGAAATGGAAGTCAGACCTCTCAGATTAAACAAAAATGATCCTGAGGTTCTCAGTAGACCAGGCCTTAGCCACAAATATCAGGGGACAAGAGTACTGCCTACTGCTGGCAGGAAACTTCAGCCCAGCCCTCAAAGGAAGAGACAGAATTATCTTATAACATGAGATATACTCTATGGGGAAGCTAATTTGCTTTACTTTTAATTGCAGAGATCCAAGATCACTTCATTTCTAATTATACAGGGAATGTGCAATATTTTCCAGTGACCCATTAAGGGTATTGATCAATGGCTAATGATAAATAATACAGGATTCTGGCAAAAGAAAGTAACAACAGTATTTAGCCCAAAGTAATTAACCCTTCTACTTCCTTTATATTTTTCCTGATGGACAAATAAACCCTCAAACAAAAATTCTCTCTTTTTTTAAAGCTTTTACTTATTTATTTGAGAGAGAGAGAGCGAGAGAGCATGAGCAGGGGAAGGGGCAGAGGGAGAGGGAGAAGCAAGCTCCCGCTGAGCAGGGAGCCAGCCACGGGGCTGGATCCCAGGACCCTGGGATCATGACCTGAGCCGAAGGCAGATGCTTAACCAACTGAGCCATCCAGGCACCCCCCCTCTTTCTTTCTTAATGGCACAGTAAGATCAGAAAAAATATTCATAGGAGAGTTAGTTCCTGCTCTATTCATAGCTCTATCTGGTATTGGTAGTCATGTAGGTGAGTTATGTGGCATTATACAAGTTTTTATAGGCAACTCTGTTTGAAAAATCATTGCTTTGAAGGGGCACATGTACCCCAATGTTTATAACAGCATTATCAACAATAGTCAAATTATGGAAAAAGCCCAAATGTCCACCAACTGATGAATGGGTAAAGAAGTTGTGGTATATATATATACATGGAATATTACTCAGCCATCAGAAAGAATGAAATCTTGCCACTTGCAATGACGTGGATGGAGCTAGAGTGCATTATGCTAAGTGGAGTAAGTCAGAGAAAAACAAATACCATTATGATTTCACTCATATGTGGAATTTAAGAAACATAACGGATGAACATGGGGGAAGGGGGGAAAAAAAGAAAGGAAAGTAGACCATAAAAGATTCTTAACTATAGAGAACAAACTGAGGGGTGATAGACGGAGGTGGGCAGGGGATGGGCTAAATGGTGATGGGTATTAAGGAGGGCACTTGTGATGAGCACTGGGTGTTATATGTAAGTGATGAATCACTAAATTCTACACCTGAAACCAATGTTACCTTATATGTTAACTAATTAGAATTTAAATAGAAACTTGAAATTAAAAAAAGTTATTGCTTTAAGATAACATAGGTAAGACCTATTTGTGGGTGAAAATGTGAAGCACCCAAATTCGCTTACATTGCTGGTAGCAGCATTTATTGGTAAAACCACTTCGGAAAATAGTTTGGCAGTATCTACTAAAGATAAACATCTATATATCTATATCTGTCACAGGATCCAGAATTCCACTCCTGGGTATCTACTAAAAGAAATGAGCACCAACGCCCATCAAATAGCATAAATAAGAGTGTTTGGAACAGTTTGATTCATAGTAGCTCCAAACTGGAAACAACCCAAATGTTCATCAACAGTAGAATGGATACATTTTGGCATATTTACACACTGGAATACTGCATAGCAATGAATGAGAATGAACTACTATTATCTGCAACAATAAAAATACATCTCATAGAAGTGAATTTCAGAAAAAGAGGCAGACAGAAAGTATATACACTTTATAATTTCATTCTTAGGTAGCTCAAAACAGGCAAAACTAATCTGGAAGAACAGTTGCAGCTGATGGGCAATCTGGGGATAGATGTTGATTTTAGAAGCCCAATACCTAGTTTTTCTCTGATTTCACGGTTGTCTCCATAGCAACAGTCACAGACTCTAAAACGGGTAGCCTCTTCAAGAAGAGAGACATTGTCATTCTCAACAGCTGCCTGGGAAAGTGGCACCTGCAGAGACGTGGGGTTTCCTACTATTTTTCCCGTTAGAGAAAGGTTTTGTGAGTGATAATACTAACACACCTTTGAATGAGAACACCATGGAGGCCTTTTACAACCATTGTCTTGGGGGACAGGAGTGATACTCATGTGGAAGTGAACATTATTATTTCAGTCCTGGGAGCCTGTGATTTGTCTGGTGGAAACTGGATACAGAAAATGGAAATCATGATAAAGCTTCCCCCCCCCCCCCCCAATACTGAGTTTGCTTTAGTGGAACTAAAATGAGAACATTCTGACTGCTGATCCTGTTCTTCTTCTGTAAGTTCAGGAAGAGGGATAGGTTTTAAGAAATAGCATAAATTCAATTTCTGTTCAGCTCATGCTTGCTTAGCTCTTATCAAATTATAAATGGCCATCTACACACTGTGTCCTTTGATTCCATAATAACCCCACAAGACCAACAGAGCACATTTTACTGGTTTTATTTTGCAGGTGGGGAAACTGAGTCTTAGCAAGGTGAAGTCACTGCTCAAGGTCACACAACTAGTAAATGATCGGGGCTGGAATTCAAACCCAGAAGGGTCTGTGTGCAACATTTTTTTTCCCCATCATACTGCCTGTTTCCATCAGCCATGGATTGGACTCTTCTAAGATTTGTGCAGGGAGGGAGATGTTAGACACTCCTTATTACCTTTAACAATCTGTTTCAAACTTAATTAGGGAAGTCTTTTTCCTTAAATAAATTCATTTACATTCTTTGGAAGATACTAAGAGCCACATCTCAGCTTTCTCTTCTCCTGCTGTATCCTCATTCCTTTAACGATAATTATTACCAAAGATCTTCAATAGCCCCCTCAACTATGGCTTTAAAAACTAGAGTTTGAGCTGAAGAAGATGGTGGACCCAGTGTCATTTCATATCCAAATTCAAAGATTCTCTCAGTGATAATAACTTGAGTAAATGGCTGAGTTTTCTCATTCTGGAGGATGCTTGGGCAAGCTTGACTGTATTGAGACATGACACGCTCAATAATTCTCAGGTAACCTCTTCAACCAAGGGAAGAAGAAAGTGAAAAAAATCCCCTGCCTTGTATTCCCCTTTCTCTTGGAAATAAATATTATCAATTTGACTTGGGCGCAGGGAAGTCACTATAAAGAAATGTATGTGTGTTTTTAAAATGTTAAGCAACTTCATGTACCCACTAGAGTGCATACATGCTTGAAATCTGTAATCAAATCTGGAATCCCTCCAAAGACCTGCTTGTTAGCTTCTCCTAGCTTCTCCCAGCTTCATTTCTCACCCCTGAAATGGTGATATTAATGGTATTCATCTGCATGATATAATACATACTAATAACAATCCCAAGCATAAATGTTAGTCATTTTTATTATTGCTTGCTTTTGTAATTAGCCCCTTGGCCTTAGCATCTGGGACGCAGAAACACTAGGTGTATCTAGACTTGTCTCAAGTGGAGTGGTCAAAGCATCCTGAAATATTCACCTGATTCTAGTGCAGGAGCCTGTTTTCTTATTAACCAATGATGTGGAGCTTGGTGCTGTCTCTGAAAGGCTGGAAACATTGTATTTATTTCTCTGAGCAAGATCAGCCCATGTTGGAGTGACTGAAGGCACTCTTGCAAATGCTCTAGGGAATGGTGGGATTCATGAAGTAAATTGTCAGGGAATAGAAGGATGGAACGAGTTTGCAAACACATCTCTATCATGCCTCAAACTTAAACCTCAAAGGTATAGAGCAGGTTACAGGAGAGATAATTTGCTCATTCATCCCAAAAGTGAGAGGAAGTGATTTGCACACCAGTCAGATTGATTTATAAAGTAAGGTGCTTAGTCTTTAATTCAGAGAGACCTTGGATCAAACCTTAGTTCTACAACACACTAGTTGTGTGATTCTAGACAAATCACTTAAGCATTCTGTGTCTCAGTTTCATAGTCTCTAAAATGAAAAGAAGTACTTTCTTCATTGGGTTGTTGTGCGAGAATTAAATGATCTGACACATAATAAGCGCAACTGAAATTGTAGTTATTACAACAGTGTTAGTCTTGTTGTTGGTCTTGTTTTTTGTTTTTTTTTTTTCCCCAAAGTACTGGGCAACCTTATATATTCTGCCTTAACACTTTTTCATTCTGTGTCAACAGGGGAGAGACCTCTTTAGCACCTGTCATGGTCCTTAATGCTGCTAACCAAATATTTCTAGTTCTCTCTGCGGGGCCCATGGTAAGGCTACACTTCCTGGTCTCCCTGTGGTTGGTGAGTCCAGTTCTGACCAATGGGTTATGAGAGAAAGTGATATAAAGTCTCTGGGATAAAGCATTTAAATGCTGGTTCTAGACTTACCAGAATACTCTATTCCCTCTTACATGGCAATTCATGAAATGTTGGAAATATTGGTTGTTCCATCAGTCTGAATCTCTGAGTAACTGAAGTCTAGAATCCTTCTGTCACCCCACAATGGTCACATTGCATGTGCTTATTTTAGTTACTGAGATGTTGGGTTTGTTGCTATATCCTATCTAGCCAATCCTGACCATACCACATCCTTACTGAGTCCCTCCTCACCATCTTAAACCCCCTTACCCCCAGATCCCACTCCCTGTCATCAGAAAATGTGTCCATAATGCCTGTGCACACACCACAGGGACCATGCTCATTTCTCACTATGCTTGGTTACCTGGGACACTGAGCTACATTAACACCAAGTCCTGCCTGCAGTCCACCTCTGGAAAGGGTACCCTGGGGCACAAACCTGAAGTCCAGATACTGCAGGAAAAACAAGCCTTCTTTTTCCTGAAGATCCTTCTTTCTGTTTTTCCCTTGCAGGATGCCACTGAGTTATAACTTTCCTGATATCTTCTGGCAAAACTACACAAAAATCCATATACTAGTTAAACATACCAGTTTAAGAACTTGGAAAAGAAGGAGTATTTGATGTAAGTATGGGATGTCCATTTGGATCCAGGCTTCTGACAGTTTCGACAGTCTAATACCTTGGGGCAAGGCCTGAGTTGAAATTCTAATAAGCCTCCTTCAAAAAGATTGATTACCATATTTGATAGAAGTTTAAAAATGACGTGTCCAAGGTAACATGAGTAGGGGTAAAACTGAGACCAGAAACCAGATCTCCTGCTCACTCTCAAATCTTTAGTCTTTTTTGTATATATTGGGGGAGGGGCAGAAAGAGGGCCCGGTGAGTGGTAGTGAATAGACTCATGGTAGAATTAGCTTGGCCTTCAAAGTCTGGTTGCTCTGAGTTTTTAATTTTTAATTTATTTGCCCTTCAGTCTCCTGTATAAAAGTTGCGATGAGAACTGGGAGGAACACGTGCAAAATTTTTAATACAAAGCCTGGTATTTAGTTATTACTTAACAAATAGTGGCTATTATAGCACTGGAAAATGCAGCCCTTAATGCTGGGATGGGGGGCAGAGCAGGGAAGGGAAGTGACAAAAACCAAGCACAGATATCACTATCATTTGTATGACAATGCCTCAATATTGTCTTATCTCCCCCATTTAGGTAATCGAGCCTTGTCATTGCAGTTTAGTAATAACTTGCACCACCAAGTTGATTTGCTTTGCTCTCAGATCTCAGCCCAATAAAGAACCCCCTACCCTGAGACCAGCCCTGTTCTGATTCTAAGCCTCTAAAAGCTATTACAAGCATGATGACTCAAACTGGCACTAATTTTACAAGGCAAATGAATTCCAGTGGGATGTACCAGTATAATTTATTCAATGCATATTGAATCCATGAGAGGAGTGAACAGGACAGGCTGGGTTCCTGCCCTCATGGAGCCTGCTTTCTAGTGGAGGAGACTGAAAACAAGCAAATAAAATAATGATGGTTGGCAATTTGTGCTTGAAATGAAACAAATAAGGTGCTGGGTTAAAAGAATGTCTTAGGGATAATGCTATAATATTCAGTGAAGGCCCCATGGAGGTGGTGGCGTTTAAGCTAAAACATGAGGATGAGAAGGATGTGGAGAAAGTGCATTTTAGGGGAAAGAACAATCTAGGAGGAGTAAAGAGCAACCATATCATATCTTTCATAGATATTGCTTCATTTTGGACTTGTAGGTAGCTTTGTGAAGTAGGTGTTGGTGGTAGGCAGCTTCTGACATGGCCCCCAGTGATCCCTACCTTGGAATTTATACCCTTGTGTAATCTGTCCCCCTTTAGTCAGGTCTGGACCTAGTGCCTTGATCCTAACAAATCAAATACAGCAGAGCCATGGTATGTCACTTCCATGATTAAATGACAAAAGATTATGACTCCTACCTTCTTAGCAGACTCTCTCTCTCTTGCTGGTGCAAGCTGCCATGTTGGAAAGAACCACATGGCAAGAAACTGAAGGCTCAGTCCAACAGCCCACAAGGAACTGAATCCTTCCAACAACCACTGAGAGAGTCTGGAAGCAGATCCAGCCCTAGTTGGGAGGATGGTGGCTCCAGCCAGTATCTTGACTGTAGCCTTTGAGAGACCCTGGAACAGAGGAACCAGCTAAGCTATGCCATTTCCTGACTTTCAGGAACTAAGAGATACTATATGTGTGTTGTTTCAAGCCACAGTTTTGGGTGGTGTGTTATGCAGCAATAGATAATACAGCATTCACTCATTCTCTTTTGAGATATCCTGCAGGGCAAACAGTGGCCTAGGTGCTAAGGAAACAAAGATGTACTTCACAGTCCCCAGATGCTCACAGTTTCATAGAGGGAGACAATGTGCATGGTACTAAAGAATAGGACAACTGTACTCTCTGTTGTTCCAGTAGTCACAATGTCCTGTAGAAGCCATAGAGAAGGGAGAAGGGAGACAACAACTCTTCCTGGCAGAGTCGGGGAAGGCAGGAAGTGAGGAAACTGGGTCTCAGGGAATGTAAGAAATTGGCCACGGTCATACAGCTCATCTAATTCCTTCTGCTGTGTTCACACATGATGGAGGACATGTGTTTATCTCTAGTGTAAGACTGTCTATTTTAGGGGCACCTGGATGGCTCAGTCGTTAAGCGTCTGCCTTTGGCTCAGGTCATGATCCCAGGGTCCTGAGATCGAGCCCCACATCGGGCTCCCTGCTCATTGGGAAGTCTTCTTCTCCCACTCTCCCTGCTTGTGTTCCCTCTCTTGCTGTGTCTCTCTCTGTCAAATAAATAAACAAAATCCTTTTTAGAAAAAAGAGACTGTCTTTTTTAGCCTACAATTCTCAGAATCTTCTCTCTTATGTTTCTTAATAATCTAAAACCAAATATATGGCGAAATGAATTCTTTATTGCAAATGCAAAATAGGCAACGGGTTAATCAGGTTTTGGTGATGAAAATTAAAGTTACACTTCCAATTAACTTTCATAAAACAAAAATCAGACCACTTTAATCTAACTCATTACTCTGCATGCATTTCCACACAGTTGGGGGTCACGCATCTCTACACAGAGATGCTGGTGTTGGACAGAAAATGATGGAAACCATGCTTCATGATGGAATTTAATTAGCAACATAGATTAGTTACATAGAAATGTAACAAAGGCAATGATGCCAGAAGAGCATCCATGGATGCTTCAGAATTTTAGAAAACTTGCCTGAGAGATAAGCCTAAGGTTTTTATTTTTGGTCTGATAATTTGCTAAACCTGCAAACCTAGAAGGAGCCTAATTAAAGTTAATGAGAAATAATCTCCATTTAAAAAGTCTTATTAATTTGTTATTTTTGTACAGAGCTCTTTTCTCCTGAGTTCATATCATATATTACATTCAAAACTCAAATCTGAAAAGCTCTTATTTATAAGATTTTTTTCTCTTTTCTTTTTTAAAATTTTTGCCCCCTTTATTTTGTGAGGCATAATATTTATTTTGAAGTGTATTTTATGAGGCATACATTTTTTAAAGTGCAAATTTTTAGGGCATAGCTTGATTAATTTTACATATGTGCACCATGTAAACACCACCCAACTCAACTCAAGATATAGAACAATGCTGTCTAAAAGAACTTGTGTGATGATGGAAATGTTCTGTCTGTACTGTCCACTTTGACAACCACAAGCCTTATCATATATGGCTGATGAACACTTGAAATGTGGCTAGTGCAACTGAGGAACTGAATTTTAAGTTTATTTAATGAGGCTATTGGCTACCATTTTGGATATTATAGACATAGAACACTTCGAGCTTTTGAGTACCTTTAGGCCAACACCTACACAGTGTATTCCATGTGTACTCCTCCATTCTACTGAGGCCCAGCCTGTAGGAGTTAGCAACTCCATGAGGCCTGTTTTTCTCTTCGAAGATCACCAAAATACAAGACGTCAAAAGCACATATACAAGCACATATCAAGTCCTCTACTTTTCAAGTCTGCTAACTGCCTAATGACAAAGTAAATGTGATGGCTAGGTCCAAAGTCAAGATGTGGATAAGTTTACTTAAGACCCATAAACCATTTTATGATACAATTTCTTCTCTACTCTGGTCTGTTGCTAGGCACAAAAGGATAGTAGACACCTCAGATAATCTCTCTTCATTTAGCCTCAATTGTCTCCTTATCATTCAAACTCAGCTCAACCAGTACTTCAGTCTATGAAGTAGCTACTAACCAATCAAATTCCATTGTTATCTAGATTGCCAACATTCTCTAGTTGTTGACATTTACACCAATATGCCACCACCCCATCGCCCTCATCACCATTATCATTAGCTGTCCTGACCAACTCAGGCTGCTATTTGCTGAATCTCTAGCATGTGACAGGCTCTTATTCTACCTGGTAGCTATTAGTATGTCTGTTTTACAGGGAAGTTAATGAACTTCCTAAAGGTTACAAAGATAATAAGAAACTGAGCCTGGACTGATACCTAGATGTGCCTATAAACACAGTATCTCTATCATATCATGCTGCCCCCATATATTACAACAGGCTACTGTGTCACATATTGACTTTGCCCTGTGGATGGATTTTGCTTACATATTAGTTTTGTTCCTCCAAATTACACTATATACTTCTAGAAGGCAAGGACTTTGTGTTACACTTCTTCAGGTTTTTCCTTAGCATGATTTGATTAATTGTTTGATTTCAAGAACTGATCCCAGAAAACCAGCCCAATCTTAAACATCATTATTCATCAGAATGGAACTTTCC
This sequence comes from Mirounga leonina, assembly GCF_011800145.1. Lineage (NCBI taxonomy): Eukaryota > Metazoa > Chordata > Mammalia > Carnivora > Phocidae > Mirounga > Mirounga leonina. The sequence continues at coordinate 29,156,896 of NW_023270855.1, read as the reverse complement.
CAAGACACAGGAATTGGATTAATCAATGATAGCCAATAATAACTAGCACCAACTATATTAGGTGGGTATTATTATTCTCATTATATATATATTTCATATATATATTTTTCATATATATATATATGAAAAGTGAGGCTCAGAGAGGTTAACTGACTGGCTCATGAACACAAAGTAAGTAGCAGAGACAGAATGCAAACCCAAATCTCTGTAATTTTAGAGTCCTATTTTTGTCACTAGCGCTCAATGTTTAATTTCTGCACAATACCGGCGTTAAGTTATAACTATGCTGAAGGCTTTAGCTATGAAATTCTATAAAGATCAACCCTTGGTAAACCCTTAATCATGGACCAAGTCTTGACTCTAGTGGCAATAATAATAAATGATAATGCTATTTTAAATTTTTTAAAAATGCATATATACCAAGCATGGTGCTAAGTGATTTATTCATTACCTTATCACAACCTCATAATAAATACAGTAAAGCATATTCTGCTATTATTCCCATTTTACAGACAAGCACATTGTAGGGAAGTTAAGTGACTTGTCCAAGATTTTGAGTGGTAAGGTAAATTCAATTTAAAATTTTTTTATTTATTAAAATGTACTTTAATTTATAAAATCAACCAATCAAAATAGAAAACAAAAAGACTGTAATGAGTCTAGGAGATTAAGATTCTGACAGCACATACTTGCCTTCTGTGTTACATAATGACTGTCTTCAGTCCCAACATTGTAAACAACCATCACTCCCCACCGTTCACAGAATGGATGGACTAAGTTTTATGTTAAAACTTTCTGGGTTGAAAAGGTAACATCTTATATCCATTGGGCCACTTTTGGGAAAGTAAAGAATTCTTTCTGTTATGATATGATATATTATTTAACCTCAGGGGTTGACATACTGCAGCCTTTGGGTCAAATCCACCTGCTGCCTGCTTTTGTAAATAAAGTTTTATTGGAACACAGACAACGATGCCCATTCTTTTGCATATTTCTGTGGCTGCTTTTGCTACAGTGACAGAATTAAATAACTGCGGCACAGGCTGCAGGGTCCACAAAGTCTAAAATATTTACCAAGCCCTGGTTTAATTCTTCGTTTAAAACCTTTGTCATTTGAATGTTCATGCATGCTTTTGTGGGTGTTCTTTCTCCAAAGAACAGCTTTGTTTTAATTCTGGGGTCCCTGGGCCCTGACAAGAAGGTACTTATGCTGTGAAACACAAGGCAGTCACTTTTCCAAGCCATCCAGTTGGCTTGATTGTACAATAAAGGGCAGGATGAGAAAAACAAGCATTTCCTGTCCTTAACCATCCTCTGAACACTGTGGGGCTTTAACCAGGTTTTCAAAAATTAAATCAGGAAACACTTGTATTGATATGACTGAACCTAAATGAGCAAAGCAAACATAAACCTAATCCATCTCCATTGAATAAAGACACACCCACTGAACTCATAATTAGCAATACACAGAATCAAGTCCTCAGCTGACCTTTCTTTTTTCTCTAACAACTTTTAGGGGGGAAAAAAGAGCAGGCTATACAAAAAGTCACTACTAAAAGATTTAATAAAATACATGCATAATTATCTTTCTAGAGTATGGACAGGATCAAAAACTTCTACTTATTCTCCAGAGCCTTCTCTATCAATGGAAAATCACAACTATTTTCAGCAATTGAGTTAAAAAGCTTATTTTGGGATCATACAACCTTGAGTTCAAATCCAGATTTTGCTCCCGACTGCCTGTTTGACCTTGGAAAGCTGTTTTAACTTCTCTCTTTTTTAGGCTCCTTATTAAAATGTGAGTAAAAATATCTAGTTTACAGGCTTATACTGAGGATTAAATATGATAATATATGTAAAGTGCTAGGCTTAGTGCCTGGCACATAGTAAATGTTTCATATTTGGTAGGCATTAATACTGCTCAAACTGGAGGTCAGAAGATAGATCATTTTCTGACACAGAATCATTCACTAGCTGGGCAGGAAGGAGAACTAAGGTATTTTATGCATATTTTCAGAAAGGATTAAAACCCAAAAGGGTTAACAAACTTTAATCCATGCACTATCCTCTATTACCCATGTTTCTGCTAACTGTAGGTCTGAATCACCAAAGAAGCAAAGGATACACATTGGAGGAAGGTAAATTCAGATCATTACCATGGGGAGTCTGGGTTGGTGAAACATGGCAGAAGGCTTGTAAAATATCTTTATTTGCAAAGCTGTGTTAGATGGTTTATAACAGCTTCCACCATTCAGTGAAAAGTGGCAAAAGTAGAAAATACTCTTTCATCTTTTCTTAAGATTTTTTTATTTATTTGAGAGAGAGAGAGAGCAGGAGAGGGGAAGAGGGAGAGGGAGAGGAAGAGAATCTCAAGCAGACTCCCCATGGAGCGTGGAGCCCAGTGCAAGGCTCCATCCCATGACCCTGAGATCATGACCTGAGCCAAAACCAAGAGTCAGACACTCAACTGACTGAGCCACCCAGGTGCCCTGAAAATACTATTTCTGTACGTCTTTTTCTGAAAGTACACCTCTTTAACACCTCTGATTACAGCTTTGTGGTTCAATGCTTATGAGAAGAGTTTGAATAAAAGAGCATATTTATGATTCCATTTTGGCAACTAAAGGAAAAGATTGCTGAAATGTCTAGAGCACTTTTGAAGGCTGCCTTCATACCTACTTCCCTGTTTTTCAGATGTAAAATAGTCACTCTCAATTTCAACTTTCCATAGCAGTTAGTCTCTCAATAACAGTAGGTGCAGGCAGATAGAAATATCTGCCATGAGTTCTAGGAAGAACTGACAGAGGAGTTAAGAATTTTCTGATGACCGCATCATGACAAATCATTGCTCTGGGAAAATTGTTGCTCTGGGAAATTAAATATTGGCATCTGTCTTTGTGCCCCTTCTATCTTTAATGCCCTCTCATTTTGCCCCTACTAACAGAGTAGAACATGTTCATGTGGTATACACATCTTGAACTCTTTCCATATCCCAAGAATGCGAAATTAAAGTATGATTGCCAAGCAAATCCACTGAAAACCAGTAGCCCATCAAATAGCTAATGATGGTTGGAAGCAGCATGTGACTCTGGAAAGACAAGATTTAATTTATGCACCTCTTCCTTCAACCCTGTGATGGGAGAGACAGGTTGAGTATGAACAGAGAGCAAGTTCGTGGCTGGAGATGTACTGTGAAGCTCAGGTGAAATCCCCACTATAAAATACGAGTATTGGGTGCCTGGGTGGCTCAGTTGGTTAAGCGACTGCTTTCGGCTCAGGTCATGATCCTGGAGTCCCGGGATCGAGTCCCGCATCGGGCTCCCTGCTCGGCAGGGAGTCTGCTTCTCTCTCTGAACCTCCCTCCTCTCATGCTCTCTATCTCATTCTCTCTCTCAAATAAAAAAAAAAAAAAATCTTAAAATACGAGTATTAGTGGACTAGTATTAGTGGATTCAGATCTCAGATTGCAATGCCTGTTCCACTGCTGCAGTTGGACTAACCAGAAAAAAAGACCAAGGACATACCTTTATAGAATGTGGGCATTTAAGTACCAGAAGGCCATAAGTGCCTTGGCATCTGCAATAAGTTATTTAGTTAATATTTAGTTGAACATCTATTTTGTGTCAAGCATTGTGACAAGTGTTGACCCTCTAGTGGGGAATAAGATGGACACAGTCCTTGCTCTTGAAGAGATAGTCTGATAGTCAATAAAAGAATGAATAAGTATGCAAGGTAATTTCAGATTGTATGAAGTTCTAATGATGGTAATAAACAAGGCACTGTTACAAAAAAAACAAAGCAAGGGAAAGTCTATTTTAGGCAGAATGATGAGGGAAAGCCTCTTAAAGAAAAGCTTACTTTTAAATTGATACTTGAAGGAGTCCCTCATATGAAGAACCCTGGGATGGGGGAAGTACACTTGTGGCAGAAACCCTAGGATGACCACCCAGTGAGTCACATCCTGTTATAGTCTCTTCCCCTTGAGTGTGGGTAGAAACTGTGACTTTCTTTTTTTTTTTTTTTTTGAAACTGTGACTTTCTTCTAATCAATAGCATATAACAAGAGTGAAGAGATTTTGCAGATGTAATTAGAGTTGTTAATCAACTGACTTTAAAAGAAAAGAGTGATTATCCTGGGTGGACCTGAATTACTCAGATGATCTTTTTATTTTTTTTATAGGAGATTTTATTTCATTAATTTGTTTATTTAAAGTAATCTCTAAGTTTATTTAAAGTAACCCAACATGGGGCTCAAACTCATGACCCCGAGATCAAGAGTCATGCTCCACTGACTGAGCCAGTCAAGCATTCCCCCCAGATAATCCTTTTAAAAGAGGGTCTAGGGGTGCCTGGGTGGCCCTTCGGGTAAGTGTCTGCCTTCAGCTCAGGTCATGATCCTGGGACCCTGGGACCAAGCCCTACATTGGGCTCCCTGCTCAGCAGGGAGTCAGCTTCTCCCTCTCCTTCTGCCCCTCCCCACCCCTCTTGCACTCTCTCTCTCTCTGTCTCAAATAAATAAATAAAATCTTTAAAAGATGGTCTAGAAATCTGAGACTTGAAGCACCAGAGACTTCCTGTCTCTGTGTTGCTGACTTTGAGGAATCCTATAATTGCAAGGATATGAGTTGTGCCAACAACATGAGGGATCTTGGAAGCAGATCCTTACCTGTTGAGCCTACAGATGAGAACAAGACCAGTCAGAACCATAATTCAAGCTTCTGAGTCCCTAGCAAACAACCCAGCTAAGTCGTGCCTGGACTTTTGACCTACAGAAACTGTGAGATAATAAATGGGTATTCTCTTTAACCACAACATTTGTGGTAATTTGTTGCATAACAATGCACTGGAAGCAGATACAATACTCTAAGTAGGATAACACCTATAAAGTCATTGGGAGGTGAGTTTAGTGAGTGAGGAGGAAGATATAGTCAGGAGCCTGGAGCCATTCTGTGACAAGTAGGAAAGTTTAGATTTATCCCCAGCATCTGACATGCCATGTCTAGTGCACAGTAGGTGCTTCAAACATCTGTTGAATGAATGAAGAATGAATGAGTGGATAGATGATGAAAGTATGTTGCTAAGTAACAGTTTTAAATACTAGACTGCCATTGCCACCCCCGCCCCCTCAGATTTCAAAGCATTTCTTCAAAAGATATTTACTGAAAGACCATTATGTACAAAGAACCATACTGGTGTTAGAAAACCAAGAAACAGATTGAGAAACAGAGCCTGGCCCAAGAAGCAAATACTCAGCTAACAAATCTACTTGAAACTTCTGGATTAGGAAAAAGCTATGTACTTATATAGAGATTAAAGACTCCATAATGAGGTATGGATAAAACCCAGTAATCTGGGTCACAGCTGAAAGCTTGATAATTTGAGGTTTCTCTGCAGTGTCTAATAAACTATCTGAAAAGCTGTCAAGTGCTAATCAGTCTAAGAGAAATGACTCTGTAATAAGATAACCATATTGATGACGGTTTGGAGGAAAGGAAATGAAATGTTAAGAAAATCAGTAGTTTAGCAATGATGGGGAATTCAATGTTGAAAATGCAAAGGTATTTATAGATTGGGAAATTATATTCCATGTGTTTCCAATCAACTCTTCCAGATTATGTGAAAAAATCTCCAAAAATTTAGAGAAGATAAATGAAGAGAGCACTGTCATCTTCTGTTAGTTGGAGCATACATGCTATCCCTGCTGGCCATGAGGCACATGTAATGGCTAAGGGGATGCTAAAGTCATACTGCTGATACTTCCAGGAGCTATGGGTGTCCTCAGTAACAGCACAACTAGAAATACCTTCCTGCAAAGCAAAATTGAAACGTGAAGAAACTACTGGCTTCCTTAACTCATATTCCCCATACCCGCTTAAAAATTAGCTGGGTTCCTCAGGAAGAGTTTATTTGTATTTAAAAATATATGAACATACAGACCTCCCTCCTTTTATTTATTTTCTTTCTTTCTTTTTTTTATTATGTTATTTTAATCACCATACATTACATCATTAGTTTTTGATGTAGTGTTCCATGATTCATTGTTTGCATATAACACCCTAAAATTTATATGGAACCAGAAAAGACCCCAAATAGCCAGAGGAATGTTGAAAAAGAAAGGCAAAGCTGGTGGCATCACAATTCTGGACTTCAAGCTCTATTACAAAGCTGTCATCATCAAGACAGTATGGTACTGGCACAAAAACAGACACATAGATCAATGGAACAGTAAGAGAGCCCAGAAATGGACCCTCAACTCTATGGTCAAATAATCTTCAACAAAGCAGGAAAGAATGTCCAATGGAACAAAGACAGTCTCTTCAACAAATGGTGTTGGGAAAATTGGACAGCCACATGCAGAAGAATGAAACTGGACCATTTCCTTACACCACAAACAAAAATAGACTCAAAATGGTTGAAAGACCTAAATCTGAGAAAGGAGTCCATCAAAATCCTAAAGGAGAACACAGGCAGCAACCTCTTCAACCTCAGCCACAGCAACTTCTTCCTAGAAACATCTCCAAAGGCAAGGGAAGCAAGGGCAAAAATGAACTATTGGTACTTCATCAAGATAAAAAGCTTTTGCACAGCAAAAGAAAGTCAACAAAACCAAAAGACAACTGACAGAATGGGAGAAGATATTTGCAAATGACATATCAGATAAATGGCTAGTATCCAAAATCTATAAAGAACTTCTTAAACTCAACACCCAAAGAACAAATGATCCAATCAAGAAATGGGCAGAAGACATGAACAGACATTTTTCCAAAGAAGACATCCAAATGGCCAACAGACACATGAAAAAGTACTCAACATTGCTTGCCATCAGGGAAATCCAAATCAAAACCTCAATGAGATACCACCTCACCCCAGTCAGAATGGCTAAAATTAACAAGTCAGGAAATGACAGATGTTGGCAAGGGTGTGGAGAAAGGGGAACCCTCCTACCCTGTTGGTGGGAATGCAAGCTGGTGCAGCCACTCTGGAAAACAGTATGGAGGTTCCTCAAAAAGTTGAAAATAGAGCTACCCTATGGCCCAGCAATTGCACTACTGGGTATTTACCCCAAAGATACAAATGTAGGGATCTGAAGGGGTATGTGCACCCCGATGTTTATAGCAGCAATGTCCACAATAGCCAAACTATGGAAAGAGCCAAGATGTCCATCGACAGATGAATGGATAAAGAAGATGTGGTATACACACACACACACACACACACAGGAATACTATGCAGCCATCAAAAGGAATGAAATCTTGCCATTTGCAATGACGTGGTTGGAACTGGAGGGTATTATGCTGAGCGAAATAAGTCAATCAGAGAAAGACATGTATCATATGACCTCACTGATATGAGGAATTCTTAATCTCAGGAAACAAACTGAGGGTTGCTGGAGAGGTGGGGGGTGGGAGGGATGGGGTGGCTGGGTGAATAGACATTAGGTAGGGTATGCGCTATGGTGAGTGCTGTGAATTGTGTTAAGACTGTTGAATCACAGACCTGTACTTCTGAAACAAATAATACATTATATGTTAAAAAAAAATGAAGAAGATAGTAGGAAGGGAAAAATGAAGGGAGGGAAATTGGAGGGGGAGATGAACCATGAGAGACTATGGACTCTGAGAAACAAACTGAGGGTTCTAGAGGGGTGGGGGGATGGATTAGCCTGGTGACTGCTTTTCTCTGGGGGGTCACTGAGGAATGGGGCCCCAAGTTCTCAGCTCCTCCAGGGCAGAGATTGGGAAGCTGCGATTTTCACTCTCATTCTCCAAAGCTATACGGAAAGCTTGCAGGGAACAAAAGCTCCCGAGAGCAAACCCGAGCAGATTACTTAGCCCGGCCCCTGCAAGGGTGGGGCAATTCCGCCTCCAGCAAAGACATTTGAGAACCACAGCAACAGGCCCGTCCCCCAGAAGGTCAGCAAGAACAGCCAGCCAAGACCAAGTTTACCAAAGATCAATGAGAACAGCAGACCGCCAGCACTAGGGGAATACAGCACATAGAATTCATGGCTTTTTTCCCCCTGATTCTTTAGTCTTTCAAAGTTAATTTTTTTTTTAACCTCCCTCCTTTTAAAACACACCTCAGAGGTGTTTTTTCAGGGAAAACGCTCACATGTTTTAGAATGAAGCAATTAAGGATAACTCATACAGTTAAGCAGAGGGGTGGGTAGGAAGTAGAAGACATCTGGTACAACTGGGCAGCAAATCAACTCCAGATTTGGAGGCCACTGAAGAGAAAGGGGGAGAACTGGTGCTTTACATTTTTAAATACCACATCACCACCACCACCACCACTTGGCATTTTATGAAGATAGAAAGCAGGTCTAAGTCTCATTTCTCATAAGATGCAGCCCATTCTCAAAGATGTTACTCTACTTTTTTAAAGTTGGGTTTAGAATTCAACTCAAATGCTCAAATGGTGACATAATTGACTGCTTCCTCTTAAGAGTCTAGGATAATAAAAACAATACATGTTTTTAATTATTTTATATTGATTATTATGTTGACTATGAGCAAACTCTTCCATGAGATAGAGTCATGTATTCTCAAACAAAATAGACTTAAAAAATTCATGCACAAATATGGAAACATTTGTTAAGCCTCTTTGTGTGTGTGTGTGTGTTTAGTGTTTTGATAGACATGGTTCATGTTACAACAGACAACTGATACGTAACTGATATAACCACTCTTTGATAAACGTAATTTCTCCTTTGAGATGAAAACTGCACTTACTGGCAGAACCTCATAAAGAGAGATCACGGGAACCTTCAGAAAACAGTACCAGAAATCAGATTCTAGCTTCCACTAGGATGTGATATGCATAAGAAGAAAACACTGTGAGCATTTCTGATTTTGGAAGCATCTAGGAATTGCTAGGAATCCTCATAAGGATAAGAAGGTCCAGAAAATACAAAACAAAACAAGAAACAACTGAAGCAGAGCATGGTACGAAACAAAGCCATAGCATTTTCACTTCTATATCTTTGCTCCTGTGAGTTGACAGTTTGGCAGAGCTGAGTGTAATCTGTGAGAGAGTGAGTGAGTGAATCTATAATTTCTGAAACCTGATTGCAGGGCGTGGGAAGTGGACACTTCATGTGAAAGCTGTTCTGGTCAGTCTGAGGCTATTTGCAGGGATGGCGTCAGAGAGCTCCATGCCTCCAGCCTCAGCATATCAGGGCACTGGTGTCCCCAGCCATGCCTCCCACATCACTGGTGGTGTGAGATGACATAAGAGGGCCAACTGATGAGGAGCTTCTATTTTAAGGGTTATGTTTCGCTTCAACACATATTGTTAAAAAAAAAAAAACTAGAACATAAAAGCTGTGATTTTGAATATATTACTTCTAAAGATAAGGATAGGTTAAAAAGTGAGTTAAGAATTGGTTTAATTAGAAATATTAAGTAATCATACAGGTAGTCCTTGGAAATGGCAAAAATCATGAAGGCAGTATATTAACAGCTGAAGTCTAGAAAACAATGCAGAAGATCATTTTCTCCCTATCCTACAGTTTTAATAGCTTCTTTGTTGAGATTTTTGTTCATTGTTTCTATTGACAAAATACCTATATGCTTAGGGCAGAAAATTTAGAAACACAGAGGAGCACAAATGAAAACCTTAAAATCAACAAATGCTAGCTCTAAAGATAAACATGGTTAAGATTTTGCTTTTTGCCCATCAAGTACTTTTTCCATAAAAATGAGAGTATGCCTTCATATTGCTTCATTGCTTGATTTTCCACTTAGCAATATCTCGTGTACATTTTCCCATGTGGTAAGATTTCTTCTTCAACAACTGTTTTTTCGGCTGAAGAGTATTCTCTCAAACGGTCAAACCAAAATCTAATGAATTAATCTCTTACTATTGGGAATTACAGTTGTTTCTATTTTTCCACTGTCATATGGAATGCTGCAGTGAACATCTTTGGGCTTCATACTCTTGTACACATCTCCTAGTATTTACTCACAACAAATTGCTAGAGGTAAAGCTGCTAGGTTAAAAGGTTTGCTTATTATAAAGTTGTTATCCTACAAATTAACAGATTACTCAACAGAAAGTTTACAGTAACAAATTATTCTAACAGTAAGTTATGAGAATATCCATTTCTGTAACATCTGGCAATGTATTATCAATTACCAATGTTAACTTAAAACAATGCTTTCATTGCTTACTAATACACTTATATAACTCAGATTACTGAACACATGGAACTTAACAATCATCATGTGTTTAGAATTAATTTGTATTTCTTCTTTTGTGAATTACCTGCATATGCTCTTTGTCCTAATTTCTACTGATGTGAACCGTGAAGCAATAGGCAAGCTTAATGTCTGTAAAGGAGTATGGAACATAATATTACATGTCTTAAGTAATCCTGTCCCAAGAAGTACTTTCTTTACATTTCCTATAATTTTCTTTTAGCTATGGGGACAATTATTATTATTATTCTTGGGTGAGAGGACATTATTCTTTTATAATGTAAAAGAATTTTAATCTAAAATGGAACTGGAGGATATAAAATGGTTAAGTCTCACACACCTACCCTTAGGAAAACAAAACTCAAGGACTGGGAGAATGATTTCTTGTATATTCCCGATTTACAGAAAACTGATAATCTTGGAATTTTCTTCAATGATAGGGAGTTGGTCAGGGGTTGCTTCATATCAACCTTGGGAAGTTTTGCTTACAGTTTCCAGAGGCATGAAAAAGACACGACCCAGGGCAGGTTGGTCTCACAAAATAAGCTGAATTAAGCTCTGTATGACTGGACTGGTTTTGTCTGCTTGAGAAATTTTCAAAGTTGATCTCCTTTTGTTTTTAATTTTAACAGGCTCTAACTAGACACTCCCCTCTTTACATTCCCTCCCCATAAATACGGTTTACCTCAAACCCTCAATGGACTTGCCTATAGCTTGCTACAGTTTGCACATCCTGAACTGCAATTCCTCTGCTGTTTCCAAATAAACTTTTGACAATTTTGAGCTTGCCTCAGTTTACCTCTTTATTTAGGTCGACATTCCTTGATGTTAGAAGTGGCATGGGAAGGAGATGACCCCTGAAGAATGACAACCCTCAGAATGAAGCAAGGCTCCACACTGAGCCCCTTGAGTCCACTGCTTCCATGAGTCACTCTCTACTTTCATTTGGCAAGTCTCCTTATGGATTCTGAGCTCCCTCCCTTTGGTTGAGCTTTTTGATTCAAGCTCTGTTGAAAGTCCTCTTTATGTTGTCCTTTTTGATGACTACTCTACTGTTTGCTTTCTTATTGGAAGCACACTAGAATTTGGGTATAATTCTCTTAAAAGTTTTGAGAGAAGGGCGCCTGGGTGGCTCAGTTGGTTAAGCGACTGCCTTCGGCTCAGGTCATGATCCCAGGGTCCTGGGATCGAGTCCCACATCGGGCTCCCAGCTCAGCGGGGAGCCTGCTTCTCCCTCTGACCCTCTCCTCTCTCATGCTGTTTCTCTCTCTCTCGCTCTCTAATAAATAAATAAATAAATAAAATCTTTAAAAAAAAAAAGTTTTGAGAGAAAAAGTAAGTAATAATTGTGGGCATGGGTAGAGCAAATAAATGCTGCAAGAATACTCACCACTTCCTTATGAGAGACCGTCCCAAAGCAAGAGCCTCACCCAATAGGACAGGATAAGTTGGTCCCAAAGGGCCAGACTGAACTGTCTGTCAACTGCAACATAATCTCTATGCAACAAGGGACACCTGTTTACCGGTTGGAAAACTAGAGCAAAGGGTGTCCACCAGGGGGAAAAAAAGTATCTCATGAAAGGCACACTGTAAAATAAAAGACAACTTCCAACCCTGAAAGCACATCCATCAGGCTGTTTAGTAACTTTTCTTTTACTCTCCGGAAAACTTCTAAAATGTGGAATCCCAGTCATGTGAATGTTCTAAGGGTGGCCCTCCCTCTGGGCTCCCAGTTGGTTTTATGTTATAAAACTATGGTCTCTTCTCATGTATATTTTTGACTAAATGGACCACCTTACTAATGATAATTTAGGACTTCAATGGCCATTATGGGGAACTTTCACTCTCCCCAGGCTTGTTTTTCTCTGGACTGAATTAGAAGTCCATGGCAATAGAACAAACAATCTGAATGGGATAGCTATTTTAATTGGTACCTAGAGGCTTCTAAAAGTATTCAGGATTCTGAAACTGCCTCTTTACAAAATACTACTTTTAAGTAAACTGAAACAAATAAGCAATGAGAGGAGATAAAGAAGCATCTGAAGTCTTTCCCTTGCAGCACCAGCGAGGTCTCCCCTAATCCCACTGCTCCAGCTCTGCTATATCCACCTTTGCCCTATTATAATCCCTTCCTTTATCCTAACTCCCCTTCTTCTCTAGTGCTGAAACCTTGCCAACTGAACCTTAAAACTCTCTGACAATCCTGCTAAATTATGAATTTCTTATGTATCACGGACTAAAGCTGACTTTAGAGCTATAGTAAGAGATTTTCCCAAGGTAACCGAGGATCCTCATAGATTTGTTGAAGAATTCAATACTGTCACTCAAAATTATCAATCTGGCTTCTCTAATCTTTATCAATTAGTTTATATGTTTGTTGGAGAAGGTCAAGCCAAGCAGTGGACGAAAGCTGCTAATTGAGCGTTAAGTCAAGTACCAGCTCTTTTACATGACCAAGCTTGTGCAATAGCCAAAAGGCTGCATCTGGCCATTCTGAGGGCTTTCCCTAAACCAGTAAACTGCAACAAATTCAGACATGCACCCAAAAGTCTGATGAATCTGCTCATGATTACTACAGCAAACTCCAAACTGTTTTTAAAGAAAATTCTGAACTCCCTATAGACATTCAATCCCCCAGGGTGGCCCTTAATTGAATGTTTATAAGTGATTTAAACAGCGATCTATCTTGTCAATCTAACTAATCAGTTAGCCTACACCCTAGAAGATGATTCCAAAAGAAGGGTAACTAAAATTTAAATCTCCAACTTTAACAGCTGAAATCTCCCAAGCAGACTCTCCCTGCTGGACTCTGTCATCATCATAGAAAACCCAGCCATCAGAGAAAGGACTGCTACAAATTAAAAAGATTCAGATGATGACAACTTTCCAAGAACCAAGGGTCAGACTCATCCCAATACGGGCTCCAAGACAACACAGGGACTGTTTCTCATTCTACCATTAAAGAGACTAGAGGAAACTACTCTCCAGATTGGGCATGAACCTCTTATAATATTAACTGACACAAGAGCTACTCCATCAGTGCTCAACCCCATTACAATTAAACAGTTCCCCCCGTGGAGTAATATATTTATTCAATTAATGGGGGCCTCAAATAAACCAGTGTGTTCCTGTTTCTAAATGTATACACTTTTGCTTGGGACATTTGCAAGATAAACTTCCATTTCTCCTCAGTGAATCAGCTCCCAAACACTTATTAGGACAAGGTTTCCTAGAAAATTATTGTATTGCCATTTCCTTCTCTTGAAAGGGAGAATATAATTCTTGAGTTAGAATCTCCTGAACTTAAATCTCTCGAATTTAATCTCCAAGAAAATCCAAACTCTTTTTCTTTCACAAGTACTTTACAAATCAGGGAAGATCAAATTTCAGACTTATCCCCATTATTAGGTTTAGTATCCCCTGCTCTATGGGCAAATCCCCCAGGGACATATGCAGAATTCATAGTGCCCAAAGTTAAGATCCAAATTGATCCTTTGAAACCTCTCCCCAGAATCAATCAATACCCCCATGAACAAAGAAGCTCTGAATAGGAAAAACAAAGATGGAGATCTAAAGGCTGCTGGTATCACGAAGAAAAGAAACTCTGATTCAGACCAAATAACAAACCGTTCCTACCAGAAAATCTAAAATTTCCATTATTAACCACCATACATGAATTAAATCATTGGTCAACTGATGAAGTAACATTCATAAATCAATACTGGTGGGGAAACATTGGCAAGGCCACACACAGAAAGTACCTTTCTTGATTGCTCTTATCCTAAATGTAATCCAGGGAAGCCTATTCATACTGCCCCCAAGATTTTAATTTACCCAATGAACCATTCGAGGTTTGGCAAATAGATTTCAAACAATTGCTCCCATCTCATGGATATAAGTATGCTCTGGTAATGGTTTGCATGTTTTCACATTGCACTGAAGCTTTCCCATGTAGATAGGTGACTACCTCTTCTGTAGCTGAAGTCCTATTAGAAAAGACTATTCCTACTTGCAGAACACCCCTTGAAGTTCATAGTGATCAGAGAACCCACTTTACTGGTCAAATACCTCGACAAGCTATTCTGTTTGGCCAATTCTGTAGCACTTTCACTGTTCTTAGCATCCTCAGTCTTTAGGACTGGTCAAGTGTACAAATGGATTTATTAAGACTTAGCTAAATTAATTGAAATCCTCCAAGTACTCTGGCCAAAAGAATTACCATTGGTTCTTCTAAATCTTAGATCTACTACCATTGGGATACATAAAATTTTTACCTTTTGAAATAATTACAGGATGGTTGATACACCTAGACCTCACTTTTTTTGCCCCACAACTAATAAAGGGGGATACACTTCAAGCTTGCAAGGGCCTGATCAAGTCCATAAAAAAGAATCACACTCTGATAGAACAATCTTTCCCTAGTGCACTCCCGGGAGATGAAGACATCCAACGTCACACCCTACAGCCTGAAGAGTTCATCTATCGGAAAATACATCTCCAAAAAGACTTTCTTCAACCTTGCTGGAAAGGCTCCTCCCTGGTATCCTTAACTAACTCCTGTGCAGCCAAATTCAAGGAATAGACTCCTGGATACAGGTGCCACATCTAAACAAAATCCCCAAAACCTGAATGGACCTATATACCAAATGGTGACCTGAAACTGAAAGTTTCTAGGGACTGAAGTACCTGAAGTCTAAAATAGACAAGATATCTGGACCAGGCCTGTATAAATTTCCTTTTTTTCCTTTCTTGTCTCACTCTATATTTAGTTAAATCATGCCATTCATGCTTTCAATTATTCTTTCCCTAGTTTTCCTACCATTCTTTACTTTAGCTTTAACACATCCTTTTATCCCTCCCTTAATAAAAAACTCTCTGATTCTGCTAAATTTATTTATTTTTAAGATTTTGTTTATTTGACAGAGACAGAGAGGGGGAACACAAGGAGGAGGAGTGGGAGAGAGAAAAGAGGCTTCCCGCCGAGCAGGGAGCCTGATGTGGGGCTCAATCCCAGGACCCTGGGACCATGACCTGAGCTGAAGGCAGACACTTAATGACTGAGCCACCCAGGCACCCCTCTGCTAAATTTATTGATTGTTGGATTTGTGCATGAGCAAATATTCATGATGAATGTGACTTGTTGGCCTGGCCACCTTCTTTAGAAGGATGGCAAAACCTATCTGGTAAGGATATAGGATTTTCCTTTGATAGCTTGGAAATCACACATGTCCTCCCTTTCAGAAGACTGGCACCAAATATTATGGCTTTCCTTTGGATACTCCCTATTCATAATGGGATAACCCTCACTCATGTCTGGACTCTTACCCAAAATCTTTGTTATATTTCAAAAACATAATGATGGGAATGGTAAAACTATAGGATGGTTCCCACTAAATATTTGTAACTATACCATTTTATATAATCCAGGTGAACATGAATTCACTCCCTGCTGGAATCCAGAAGACTTTATCATTGCCTCCATTAATGTATCTTTATGATGGGGCAATGAAAACTAATAATACTGGAAAATTGGAAGCTAATGTCCTCCCAACTCAATGGTACTTCGTTGGGAATTAACAAAAA
Source organism: Mirounga leonina (assembly GCF_011800145.1). Classification (NCBI taxonomy): domain Eukaryota; kingdom Metazoa; phylum Chordata; class Mammalia; order Carnivora; family Phocidae; genus Mirounga; species Mirounga leonina. Next base: position 29,141,114 of record NW_023270855.1, on the reverse strand, counting down.
ATCTGGGGAATGGTGGAGACTTAATTCAAATTACTTTTGCAGTAGAAATCCTCTATATCTCCACCAAAATCTTATTTACAGTAGATCAGCTCTCTTGTAACTTCAGATCTACAGAAATTTAAGGTACTCACATAATCATTCCCACAATGCTAGTAAATCAGATTATGATTATAATGATTATATTTCTGATCATGAGATCCCCTCTTTTATTCCAGGGAAAATATCTGGGCAAAGAGACCCAACTGTGCCTTAGAAGACATTGGGTATTTCTTTTTATGTGGAAGAAACACGAACTCTACACTTCCCCTTAATTGGAAGGGATGTTTTGGGATCACTGGCCTCCCATCTGGCAGTGAAATTAGAAAAACTCTTCCCTCCACTGCTTATATACCTAATCTGGGGTCCTTTATCAACTTAAAAGGGTGTGCCAGAACTGGGAAGGTTATGACTTTGGATGGATGCCTACATATAACCCTACATTAGATAGAAAGGGTTTGGGGCAGGCTTTCACCAGAGCCTTTTTAGCTTGGGTTGGAGTAGCAGACCTTGAAAAAGCAATTCACAATCTTTCTACAGTTATGTCTACCACTTTCAATGCTTCTATCTGAGCTTTTGAATATCAACAAACTCAAATAGACAGCCTTGCTGAAGTAGTCCTACAAAAACTGCAGAGCCCTTAACCTTCTCACTGCTCAGCAGAGGAACCTGTGCCCTACTTGAAGAACTTCGTTTTTATGTCAGTAAGTCAGGGAAAATAACACAAGAACTAAAAATAATGAAGGACAATATCAATTTGCTAGCAGAAGCTGGCCAAGCTCCTAGAACTTGGGGCATTTTTAATCTACTAAATATAGGCAAGTGAGGAAGCTGGCTGAAAAGTGCATTTTAATCAATAGCTATCATTGGGCTTTTGATCCTCAGTTTAATCTTTTTAATTAAATTTCTACTGTTTGGTATTAGTAAACAAATGCCTTATTCCCAAACGTATGTACAAAATAAAATTCTTCTCCTTTCAAAGGCTTTTCCTGGAATTCAACTGACAGTAGAAACTAAACTGTGTACTTCAGAGGGACATGGCTGAGATTCCTCATTTTTCAATCCTCTTGTTGTTCAAATGAGGCAAGTGAAACTCTTTATCATTTCCCTCCTCCATGGGACAAGACACCTGAGGATAGTCTTCCTCAGCTTAATGGGAAAAGACACCTGAGGACTACCCTCTAAGCTCCATGGGACATAGAATACAATCTACCTGCAATCCAAGTACACTTTTAAAAAAATTAGCAGACAACATCTGAATGACATAATTGATCCGAAGTGTTTTCTGAAAAAGATCTTGATCAAAAGGAGGAAATGTGATGAATTTCAATCTAAAATGGAACCAGAGCACATAAAACGGAAAATTTCATGCATGTGTCCTTAGGAAAACAAAACTTAAGGACTGAGAGACTAATGTAAATAGAGCCTACACCAAACCTTCAACAGACTCACCTGTAGCTTGCTATAGTTTGCATGTCTGGAACTGCAATTCCTCTCCTATTCCCGAATAAGCTCATCTTTTTGACAAGTTTGAGCTTGCCTCAGTTTACCCCTATATTTAGGTCAATAAGAGTACTGTATGTTTTTTCTAACTTGTGGAAAACATGTTGAGATTATGAATCTAAATAATTTCTTTTCAGGGGAAAACATAATCCTGCCACTTAACCCTATTTAACAAGTTCAAAAACACTGATATGAGAAATGGCATAACAATGCATTCATTCCAATAATGCTGCTGTTTTTAAGAAGAAGAAAAATTAATCTCTGGAATCATTCTGTGACTAACAGGTTTAGGAACACTTAACTAGCTCTGTGATTTTGAAAGTTATTTATAACCCAAGCAGGTGATTTGACAACCCATATTCTTGAGGTTGGGAATACTACCTGCTCACCCCATTCTAAAAGCACCGTGTGGGATGTAGTAGTATTTTAAATAAAAAGAAAAATTAAATTTAATTTCATATTGAGATTTATCTGGTCATTTCAAAATATTTCTTGACCCATCAAAGAAAACATCTACCTTTTGGTTGGCAATCAGTGTTCTGAATTGAAATTGGCTGAGAAGAAAATAGGATGTGAGAAATATTTTTGAATGCAATATCTATATTACATTATGAAATGATAAACAGATTCCTACTTACTAAAACATCCAGAAAGTTCTAGGTGAGCTATCATGGTTGATACCAAGACCCCATCTACCAATTAAAATAAACTGCCATCATCCATTTATTAATTCAATAGGCAATTCCTGAGCACCCGGTATGTGCCAAGAATTTTTCATGCCATTGTTTTATGGAAATATTAGCAAATAAGGCAAAAGGTGAGTCACCACCTTCACAAGGCTAACATTCTGGTGAAGGATAGGAGTGGAGCACGAGACAGGTAATAAACAGGTAAAAATAGATGAAGAAGGAATGGAAAACAGTGGTAAAAACTATGATAAAAATAGAACAAGGGATGGGATAGTGACTCTGTGAGATGTAAAGCAAGAAAAACTTTCGATGGGGTGGTCTTGGAAGACGTCTTAGAAAAGTTGACATTTAAGCTGTGGCATTAATGCAAAGGTCTTGGCAAAAAGCATTCTAAACTGAGGGAGGAGCAAATGCAAAGGCCCAGAACCAATTTGGTGTTTTGGGGAAACAGAAAGAAGTCCAGTGAGTGAGCATGCGGGGAAAACAGTTATGAGCAAGAGTAGTTCATGCACTGCCTCAAGCCTTAGTGAAGAGTTGGGATGTCACTCTAAAGATGTTGGGGTGCTACTGGAATGTCTTAAACAGGAGGGTGACCTGATCCAATTTATATTTTAAAAAGCTTGCACTAGTTGGTGTGTGGTGGGCATGTTACTGTGGGGCAAGAGAGGAGGCAGGGTCACCAGTTGGGTAGACACTGTGGTCATTCAGGTAAGAGGTGTTGCTGCCTTCAACTAGAGGGTAGCCATGAAGGCAGAAAGAAGTAAGCCTCAAAATCTTATAGTTCTTATGTTAACCATTTATGGCACTGTCTGTGGACTTTTTGCCTCTTCTGGTGGACTATTATAACTGCTACCATTTATAAAGTGCTCCATGTTGCTCTGGGCTTCGTACACATTGAATCCTTGTAACAATTTCATCCCAAGCTCATGTGTGAGGAGGTTAACTAACTCCCCAAGGCCACAAAGCTAGTGAGGGTCATATTAAGATTTACCTCGGTCTGTCTGATTCCGAGCAAGGCACATCTCGGCCAATATACTGTAGTGTCTTAATTTAACCTACCTTAGGGGCCGAGTTAGCCCAGGGAAATCAGAGCACAGCTGAGTTTCATTAATGGTTCTTAAACAAAGGGCAGTAAAACTACCAGGAAGGGAGCTCTTGCCTAAAATGCAGATTCCTGAGCCCTGTCCTGAAAATGCAGAATCAGAAGCTCTAGGTTTGGGGCCTGGGAATGTGAATTTTAAAAATACTCCCAAGTGACACTCAGGAAAATTTGCAAAGACCGCAAAGTAGGTTGGTGGAAAGGTTAGGTAGGAAATGAAGATCTAGAGCACCTCACTCCTACAATCCCTGATCCAGAGAAAATATAGGCCCACTTTGAGTGGGCCCAAGCTGAGTCTCAGCTAGCCCCCTCAAATCCACTTGGAAATTCATGATATGAGTAATATACTGGTATGATATACTCAGACCTTCTGGAAGCTTTCTATTTTAAATAATTACTCTGGATGATGAGGTACTAAGTCCATTTGTCGCCCTAGCTGAGGAAGTACAAGCCACTCAACTTGTAAACATCATATATTTTAAAGGCAAAACCATCTTTCTAAAAAATTGTTTTGATATTTTAGCTTTTTCAACACATGGGAGTCAGGCCATATTCATAAAACCAACTTACCTATTAGACAGGATATACACAGTGCCTAGGGCCCACAAGACTTCTAAGGGTGTACAAAAATGTTTTCATTTCTTTTAAAACCAGAAGATAAACACGAACATATTCTGGCCTGGGTTATATTAAATTTTTACCAATGCAATTATAAAATATAATTTTAATTATTTTTTTTAATCAAGAAGTGGCCCATGAAGACAACAGTGCCTCGGGCACACAGAAGTAATAATGTCACCCTACTTAGTCACAGCTCGGGGCCCAGGTGAGAGAAACCTTACCTGGCATGCATTGTATAAGAGCTGATGTTCGAACTTCTTGATCCCCAGAATGTTCTGGAACATCTCATAGAGCTGCTCCTTGCTCAGAATCAGCTCGGAGGCTGCACTGGCTGTCATCCGGGCCTGCTGCTTCCTGGGGTCCTCTTCCCCACGGTAGATGGCATCAAACTTGGCCATCCAGGAGCTCAGCACAGTCTCCTTGCTGAGCCCATCAATCTCAGGCAGGCTGCGCACCCTCTTCTCGATGTGCTTCTTGAAGACCTCCCTGGAGTCATTGGCAGAGCAGCCCCCACTCTGCACCATACGGGCCACACGGTCACTCTTCAGGAACACCTGAGCAAGAATAGGGACAGGAAAGATATTAGGGACTCAGCCCTGGAAATACCAGTTTCCTAGGGCTGAGGGCTGGGCTGACCGCCATTATGGGCATCATGGGAGAGACCAGCATCCTGCCCCACTATCTCCTAGGTGTGTGAACTCAGAGAAGTCACTTACATGTTTTGCTTTTGTGTCCACATCTGGAAAATGAAAATAACAATAATACTTACCAGGTTGTTAAAAGGATTACATTGGGACAGTAATATCATGAGAGGCAGCATATACTACATAGACTCTGTGCTCGAACAGCTTGGGTTCTTTCTCTACCACTTATTGGCTGTTGTTTCTCTCATCAAGTTAACCTCTTTGTACCTCAGTTTTGTCATCTATAAAATGGGATGACAGTAGTCTCTACAACATAGGTATTTTAAAATGAGGATTAAATAGATTCATATATGATAACCACTTTAAAAAGTGGCCCATAGTAATGCCGTATGGGTTGTTATTATGGTTATTATTATTTTTTTGACTTTTTACATTGAAGTATAGTCAATGTACAATGTTACATTAGTTTCAGGCATATAACATAGTGATTCAACAAGTTTATATGTTATGTCACACTGACCACAGTGTAGCTACCATCTGTCAGCATACAATTCTATTATAATACCATTGACTATATTCCTTATGCTCTGCCTTTTATCCCAGGACTTCCTCATTCCATAACTGGAAGCCTGTATCTCCCATTCCCCTTCACCCATTTTGCCCATCTCCCACCCCTCTCCTCTGGCAACCGTCAGTTTGTTCTCTTTATTTATGGGTCCATTTCTGCTTTTTATTTATTTAATCATTTGTTTTATTTTTTAGACTCCACATATAAGTGAAATCATATAGCATTTGTCTTTTTCTACCAGATTTATTTCACTTAGAATAATACTCTAGGTCTATCTATGTTGTAGCAAATGGCAAGATCTCATTCTTTTTTACGTCTATGTAATATTCTCAAGGGGGTACATGTACACACACATACCGCATCTTCGTTATCCATTCATCTACTGATGGACACTTAGGTTGTTTCTATACCTTGGCTACTGCAAATACTGCACTGAACATAGGGGTGCATATATCTTTTCAAATTAGTGTTTTTGTTTTCTTTGGGTAAATACCCACTGGATCATATTGTATTTCTCTTTTTAATTTTCTGAGGAACCACCACACTGTTTTCCAAAGTGGTTGCATCAATCTACGTTCTCACCAACAGTGCATGAGCATTCCTTTTTCTCCATGACTTCACCAACTCTTACAAGCCAGGGTGTCTCACCTCACACCAGTCAGAATGGCTAAAATTAACAAGTCAGGAAATGACAGATGTTGGCGGGGATGCGAAGAAAGGGGAACCCTCCTACACTGTTGATGGGAATGCAAGCTGGTGCAACCACTCTGGAAAACAGTATGAAGGTTCCTCAAAAAGTTGAAAATAGAGCTACCATATGATCCAGCAATTGCACTACTGGGTATTTATCCCAAAGGTACAAATGTAGGGATCCGAAGGGGTATGTGCACCCCGATGTTTATATCAGCAACGTCCACAATAGCCAAACTGTGGAAAGAGCCAAGATGTCCATCGACAGATGAATGGATAAAGAAGAAGTGGTATATATATGCAATGGAATATTATGCAGCCATCAAAAGGAATGAGATCTTGCCATTTGCAACGACGTGGATGGAACTGGAGGGTGTTATGCCGAGTGAAATAAGTCAATCAGAGAAAGACATGTATCATATGACCTCACTGATATGAGGAATTCTTAATCTCAGGAAACAAACTGAGGGTTGCTGGAGTGGTGGGGGGTGGGAGGGATGGGGTGGCTGGGTGATAGACACTGGGGAGGGTACGTGCTCTGGTAAGTGCTGTGAATTGTGCAAGACTGTTGAATCTCAGATCTGTACCTCTGAAACAAATAATGCAATATATGTTAAGAAAAAAAAAAAGAAGAAGAAGAAGGTAGCGGGAGGGGAAGAATGAAGCAGGGGAAATCGGAGGGGTAGATGAACCATGAGAGATGATGGACTCTGAAAAGCAAACTGAGGGTTCTAGAGGGGAGGGGGGTGGGAGGATGGGTTAGCCTGGTGGTGGGTATTGAGGAGGGCACGTTCTGCATGGAGCATGGGGTGTTATGCACAAACAATGAATCACGGAACACTACATCAAAAACTAATGACATAATGTATGGTGATTAAAATAACAATGAAAATAATTTAAAAAAAAATAAACAAGCCAGGGTGTCTCGGAGTGCTCACTGCAGGGGGTGCCCTAGTGGGGTGACTAGAGCTGAGGTGAGGTCCTGGCTGAGGCACTCCATGCAGGGAACCAAGGCAGGCATGGACTGGAGTGCCTGGGGCATTCTGCACAGGGGGTGCCCTCGTGGGGGTTGGGGATGGGCTGGGGGCCGAAGAGGGCATGGGCCACGAGGTCCCGGAGCAGTGCCCTAGCAAGCGCCTGAAGCCCAAGTGGTGTGGGCATAGGGTGTTCTGGGCTGCTCTGTCCCTGTGTCGCGGCAGCTAGAGCTGTAGTGAGCGCCAACCAGAGGTGTCCGGGTGTGTAGGGGACTGGGGCCGCCTTGGGGGGGCCGGGCTTGCTGAGGCAGCTGGCGGGCTCTGGCGTCCAGAACCCCGCTCCTGTCACTTGGAGCGGGTGTAAACCCGGCGGCTCGCCAGCCTCTCTGACCCAGAGTTCTGGCGGCTCGCCGGCCAGCCGGCGGCGTTCAAGGACCAGCTCCTTTCTATTCTCCTTGCTCTTCTAAACTGCGGCTCCCTCAATCCGGTCCCTCCCTTCTGCAGTTGGCAGCTTTAGGGGCGCGAATCCCTTTCGTTACCCTGTCCCTGTCTCTTAACTGTTCTCTGTGTGGTCTCTTCAGCTTTTGTCATACAGAAGCTATTCAGTCAGCCCTCAGTTCTACTTCAGGAGGAGTTGCTCCATAAATAGGTGTGGATATGGTTTGTCCCTGTGGAGGAGGTGAGCTCAGGGTCTTCCCACGTTGCCATCTTGGACCAGATCCCCAGCGTGGCTGTTACTGTTATGTGCAAACATGGCATGAGGTCTGACACACGTTAACCACCATTTATATTTCATTTTATCCTCTCAGTGATGCTCACCACACTTGAAATTGAACAAGTATTGGGTAAATATGTATTTAATGTCTCCCTTCCTGAAATGTGAACTCCATTAGGGCTGTGCCCTTCTTGTTCCCCACAATGTCATCTACCTCTGGTATAGAGCCTGGCACTTTAAAAGCAAATGAACAAAGAAGGTAGGCATTATAGTCGGTCCATCTTATAGACTGAAAACCAAGACTCCAGAGAGGGGTGGGGACTTGTTCTTGGTAACTCAAACTGGCTGATTACAAGGTAATTTCACCCTGGCTCCTTCCTTCCCTAAGGGTCTCGACTGCCTGGTGGAGAACCTCTTCTGTCTGGTGAAGAACCCCTGGTTGTTTTGCTGGTGCTGCCTAAGGTCCTGGGACCAAGCCATCCATTAAGAACAGTTTACTTTTGGGGCACCTGGGTGGCTCAGTCGTTAAGCGTCTGCCTTCGGCTCAGGTCATGATCCCAGGGTCCTGGGATCGAGCCCCGCATCGGGCTCCCTGCTCGGCGGGAAGCCTGCTTCTCCCTCTCCCGCTCCCCCTGCTTGTGTTCCCTCTCTGGCTGTCTTTCTCTCTGTCAAATAAATAAAATCTTTAAAGAAAAAAAAAAAAAAAAGAACAGTTTACTTTTGCTCCAGTGCCCACCATTTGAAAGTGTACACAGGTACATGGTTCTGGGGTGTAATACAAGGTGGTGAAACTGCTGCTTCATATTCATGAAGAGGAAACATCTGACATTTTTGAGCTGTGTCCTGGTCACACGTCTGAAGGTGCATAAATATCCTTCCAGAGGCAGAACAAATGTTCACTCCCCTGTCAGATTTCAGGAAATGCCCTTGTTAGCCAGGAAGACAGCAGTGCTTGGGGGACATCTCACTGCCTCCTGCTTCATCACAAAGCCTTCCTTGGGGAGGAGAGATGTTAGAAAGGTGCTCTCCATCTACTGCTAAATTAATGAACTAATTTAAAAAGAAGGAGGGCTGAGGATTTGCTTCACAGGCGAGGGCCATGGCCTGCTTCTCTGTGCCTGGGAACTAACTGGTACTCAGTTGAGACCTTAGAGTTCATTTAAAAATCAATTGTAGAAAAAGAGCTTCAACTAAATCCTTAGGCCTTATGAGCTTTAATGAAATAAAGAATTTTCCTGAAAATCTGTAATGTTTAATGCAGATAGTTTCTCCATCTACTTAATACATCATATCCCAGTTATAGGTCTGGGTCTCAAAGAACATCAAAGTTTCGGGATGACTGGGTGGCTCAGTTGGTTAAGTGTCTGCCTTCGGCTCAGGTCATGATCCCAGGGTCCTGGGATCCAGTCCTGCATTGGGCTCCTTGTTCGGCAAGGAGCCTGCTTCTCCCTCTCCCTGCCTCTGTCTCTCTCTGACAAATAAATAAATAAAATCTTAAAAAAAAAAAAAAAAAGAACATCAAAGTTTTGAAGCAAAGAGAGGAAGTTTCTGCAGTATAGCATTGAGACAGGAGGTATAAACCATGGTCCCAGGCCAGTTCTACTACTAACTTGCTGTATGACTTTGGGTAAGTCACCTCCCCTCTCGGGTTCTCCAGCTTCTTATTTGTACATGAAGAGAATTGAACTAAAAAAATTTGAGGTTGCCCTTTTGGTTGTAATGTTTATACTCTTCTTCATGATCACATTCATCCTTTCTTTGGGCACTCACTAGGTAGAAGGCACTGTGCCAGGTACCAGCAATATAGTGGTGAGCAAAACAGATGCAGATCCAGCCTTCATGCCTCCATGACATCATCCAAATAATCCCACAGAAATATTACAATCTGTGACAAGTGATTTCAAGGGCAAGTACATGGGAACATGGGTGTCTATAGCTAGGAAACTATTCCAGTATGGAATAAGGAAAGACTTCCTGGAGGAAAACTCCTTTGGGATGATATGTAAATGATGGGTAGGTAAAAAGAGAGTGAAAGAGTATTTCAGAGAGAAGGAACCATATGTGTAAAGATCCTGAATGTCTGAGGAAATAGGGAGAGCCATTGTGGCTGTGGCAGTGAGGGGTGGGGTGTGACCAATGGCAGGAAGGAGCCAGGTGGTGGAGGTATGGGAAGCCACATTATGGTTATTGGTCTTAATTTAAAGTGCACTGGGAAGCTACTGAAGGTTTTAAGCAGGGACATGCATGATCAAGTTCAGATTCTCTGGCTTTAATGTGGAAAAACAACCTGAAGGGGGTTAAGAGAATAGGTAGGAGGCCAGGTGGGGGGCACTTGCAGGAGCACCAATGAGTGATGATGGTGGTGAAGATTCAAAGGGGTTAATTATTTGTTTTCAGCTCTAATGAACATCAGTGACTTAAAATATTTGATCAACAAAGCACCTGTACTCTCCTCCCATCTGTCCACACCAGTGTCCCTAGAGCAGGCCCCTGTTATAAGCTCTTTGCACCATATTCCTTTCCCCCAAAGCCCTTCCATAGCTGTCATTTTTCTCTGTGACTGTTTGGTTAATATCTGAGCTCCAGCTAGACTGTAAGTCCCAGGAAGGCAGGAGTTGTAGCTGTTTTTTCCCCCATTCCTTTTTCTGAGTGCCTAAGACAGTGCCTGCCACATAGTTGGTGCTGTGTTAAGAATGAGTGAATGAACAACACAAACAAAGTAGATGTCTTAAAGCAGAGACCTTATTGAGATTATATCTGGATGGGAGCAAGCAGGTGAAGGGAAAATAAGGAAGCACAATATATCGGTCTCTTAACACAATGGACTGAGGCTAGATTTTCCAAGGGACGTGACAATAGGGGTAAGAAATGAGGATGTTGGCACATTACTCCTAGCTGGCATCCATAACTGACTGGGTGACCCCTGGATCCTGCACACATCATCTGTATCACGTAGACCCTTCTTTGTATAAAGTATCCACTCAATAAATATTTATTCAAATACTAGTGGATGACCAAGTCACTTAACTTCTAGAACCCTCACTCTCCTTTGCTGTCACATGGGGTTAATTCAGCCAGCCTTCTCTGACAAGGATCAAACTGAAAGAACTTTGAAAAACAGAGGGCTTCATCTGTCTAGAGATAAGATGACTGCCAGGCCCCAGAATGAGGGGAGATGAGTAGAATGTCAGTAGCATGAGGAAGGAGGCCGGAGACTGAGGAGACAACAAAGATGAAGTGCCAAACAGGAGGTAAGGCAGCCATGGGGAGAGAAATTGGCAGCAGAAAACTAATTTTCCAGGCACATCATCTGTCTTGGCTTTTTAGTCTGTCAGAGGGAAGCATGAGAAGGGTCTGGGCCAGCCTCAACCTATAGTGAATATGGCACCTGAGTACCGATGTGCTTGGGTGTCTCTAAAACCACCCTGGAAACCCATTTGTAGTGGGAGCTGTAGCTGGTGTTTCTGTTTCCTGTTTTCTTTTTTGGTGGCTATTGCAAGAGACTTCAACCCCAGGCACAGTTCTATGTAGCACATCCATAAATCCTTCCTGCTCCTCTGCCAACTTCCCAGACAGGTCATAATGGGAGATGGAAGATAAACAAATAAATACAGAATGGTGAAGGGCAGTCAATTCAGTGACTTGACCTCATCCATCAGCCCTTCCCTCCATTGCCAGAGCCAAGCAACCTCAAGGTTGTTTTAGGAACACCCACGCACATCAGCACTTAAGGACTGTAAGGGTACGAGGTAAAGCTGGCCCAGCTCCCACTTTCTGATCCTTTCCTGCTCTATAAAAGCATGTCATTCCAACATAGATAAGAAAAATACCTAGATGTTGGAGTAAATAAGGTTTAAAAACACCCACAACAACTTGGTTGCTACTAATGAATGCTACATTGGACAGCCCAGAGTTCAAGTCCCAACTCTACCAGTTGCTCGCTTTGTCACCTGAGCAAGTTACTTAATCTTCCTGGGCTTTGGCTGCCCCATCTTTCAAATGGGAATCCTAACAATCCTTCCATGTAGGATTTGGATGAGGATTCACTGACACAATGCATATCAATTGGTGGGCATATAAATGGTCCTGGGAAAATTGGACAGCCACATGTAGAAGAATGAAACTGGACCATTTTCTTACACCATACACAAAGATAAACTCAAAATGGATGTAAGACCTAAGTGAGGGCCAGGAATCCATCAAATTCCTAGAGGAGAACACAGGCAGCAACCTCTGTGATCTTGGCCACAGCAACTTCTTGCTAGACACGTCTCCAAAGCAAGGGAAACAAAAGCAAAAAATGAACTATTGGGACTTCATCAAGATAAAAAGTTCTTGCACAGCAAAGGAACCAGCCAACAAAACTAAAACTCCCAACCTATGGAATAGGAGAAGATATTTACAAATGACATATTAGATAAAGGGCTAGTATCCAAGATCTATAAAGAACTTATCAAACTCAGCACCCAAAAAACAAATAATCCACTCAAGAAATAGGCAGAAGACAGGAACAGGCATTTCTCCAAAGAAGACATTACAAATGGCCAACAGACACATGAAAAAATGTTCCACATCACTTGGCATCAGGGAAATACAAATCAAAACCACAATAAGATACCACCTTATACCAGTCAGAATGGTTAAAATTAACAAGTCAGGAAACGACAGATGTTGGCGATGATGTGGAGAAAGGGGAACCCTCCTACACTGTTGGTGGGAATGCAAGTTGTGCAGCCACTCTGGAAAACAGTATGGAGGTTCCTCCAGAAGTTAAAAATAACTGCACCTGCACCCCAGTATTCATAGCAGCAATGTCCACAATAGCCAAACTGTGGAAAGAGCCGAGATGTCCATTGACAGATAAATGGAAGATGTGGCATACATATATACAATGGAATATTACTAAGACATCAGAAAGGATGAATACTTACCATTTACATCAATGTGGATGGAACTGGAGGGTATTATGCTGAGCTAAATAGGTCTGTCAGAGAAAGACAATTATACAGTTTCACTCATATGTGGAATATAAAAAACAGGGCAGAGGACTGTAGGGGAAGGGAGGGAAAACTGAATGGGAGGTCATCAGAGAGGGAGCAAAACCACGAGAGACTCTTAATTATAGGAAACAAACTGAGGGTAGCTGGAGGGGAGGTAGGTGAGGGGATGGGATAATTGGTGGATGGGCCTTAAGGACGGCATGTGATGTGATGAGCACTGGGTGTTACACGCAACTGATAAATTATTGAACACTACATCTAAAACTAATGTACTACAAGTTGGCTAAATGAATTTAAATAAAAAAATTGGTGAGCATAATGTCTGTAATGGTGCCTATTATATTTACTACTGAATGTAATAGAAGTTAGCGGTTATTTTTAAATAGAATATCATGCAGCCATGAAAAAAGATAATATTTTCTTATTAGCATCAAAAGATGTCCTGATAGACTGTCAAAGCAGATAATTCCATGGTGGAGGTAAAGTGAAGCTGGGGGGATAAGAGCATGACCCTGTATTAAGAACAGTACAGGTAATAAAACTGATGAGAATATGTCCTAAGTGTGACTGTGCAGAGGTAGGGAAGAAATTGAAACCCATTGTGCTAAATGAAACAAGTGGGTTAGTAATATTTTGTGGTTATTCTCCCTGATAATCTTAATTTGGAAATCAAATAGCTATCTTTATGTTTATGGACACATTAAAGATACCTGAAAAGATACATACCAACATTTAATAGTGGTTGTCTAGGGTGATGGGATTACAGGTGGTTTTCCAACCACGTGCTTTGGATTTTTTTTCTACATCATCTATTTCTATAATTTCTGTAGTACATATTTATAATTTTATGTTATGTTTTACTTTATAATCACTTCAAACACCTCTCCCAAATGGAAAAATTACAAATTTTACCTTCACTGAGGCAAGGAACATGTCAGTTTCTAAAATAAAATGCACCTTTGGATCTGAAAGATACCTTTCACCAAAAGTAAAGGACCCTGGGGCAAACTTTAGAAGCAGATCTGGGACTTCAGAAGCAGGAAGTGGTAGTAGGTTAGCAGCAAAAGCAGTTCCATCCATTTCCTATTTGTATACCCTGTCCCCCAGGCTTGACCTTGTACCTCCCCTACCCCACACCCAAGCCCTGAAACTAGGGAGTGGATTGATTCTATTAATTTTCAACTCTCTCCTATTATTTCTATGCAGCAGATGTGTACTGACCACCATCCTCCCCCTCTAAACTTAATATATTTATGATGGCCCTTTCCAGGTGCCAGATTTAGGGTGAGGTTTTGTGTGTGTGTGTGTGTGCATGTGCGCGTGTGTAATTTAATCCTGACAACAATTATGCAGGAAGGTCCTAGTACAGATAAAGTAACCGAGGCTCGGCCTTGGCCGAGGTCCCACAGCCAGTGCACAGTAGAGCTAGAATTCAACCCCACATCCTGCAGGCACGACACATCCTCCTAAACCTCCTAAACCACTCCTAAACCACTCTGACCTCTGCCGCCTCCTTCCTTGCTCCACTTTCCCCATGAGAACAAATATCTTTACCATGGATGGTTACTCTTCTCCTAGGGAGACATCTGTTCTAAGGCCACTGGGGAGTTATAGTGGTTTTGCTTATTTAAAAGACATAGCTTCACGGGGGAAATCGGAGGGGTAGACGAACCATGAGAGACGATGGACTCTGAAAAACAAACAGGGTTCTAGAGGGGAGGGGGGTGGGAGGATGGGTTAGCCTGGTGATGGACATTAAAGAGGGCACGTTCTGCATGGAGCACTGGGTGTTATGCACAAAAAATTAAGCATGGAACACTTCATCTAAAACTAATGATGTAATGTATGGGGATTAACATAAGAATAAAAAAAATAAATAAAAAAAATAAAAGACATAGCTTCATTTCAGAGAAATAGTCAGATATGACCTGACTTCTACTTTAATTAGATTTAAAAAAAAAAGTCAATCATAAAGACTGAATACACTGTCATCGAGTGTAGAGGACGCCTGCAGTTTATGCCTGCCAAAGATCCTTCCTCTCCCGATCACAGTGCCTCAGCCTGAGAATGTCTTTGCCACTGTGCACAGTCTCAGGGGGACTGTCAGTCATGAGAGTATGTCCTTCCTTAGCCGTGGTGGGTTGTAACCTGAGGCCGGCTAGTCAGATTCAGAGTGGGATGGCACAAGAATGGAAATGGGATTGGAGGAGAGTCATACCAGTGATGGGGTGTCCACTGTATCCAGCCGCCTGGCTTCCTGAGGTTAAGCTGCTTGGTTTCCCTTTTTTTTTTTCTGTAGCTTGGTTATAACCTTTGATATCTTTTATTGCTGTTGTTATTGTTGTTGTGCTGTTGTTGTTGCTATTATTATTATTAGGGCTTAATTTAACCAGTCCGTTAGTTGTTGTTGCTAGCAAATACAAAATTCTGTTTTATAATAGCAGTCAAAGTTAGTTTGAAAAAAACCAACTGGGCCTTTGTTAGAGATTAGCTAAGAACAAAATAAATCCAAACAAACTCAATCAGAGCAGTGTCACTGGCTGAAGCCCAGACATCAGCAGAAGCATTCTAAAATGGGTGTGTACATCTTCTACCTCATTCTACCTCCCCACTTCCCACCAAACCCCCGTTTCCTTCCAGGCAGGCTCCGAGTGAGAGGTTTTATAAATCTTTTCCATCCACCTCTTTTCTCTGACACCAGGACCAGCATGCAAAGGAACCAAAACAAAGCAGGGAGATGGGGAGTGAGGGTGAGAATGCAGGGTGGGAAGGCTTATGTTTTAGACATTTGTCTTAAAAGCACTGAGAGTTAGGGAAGGTGTGGGGGCCCCGTAGAAATGGGTGAGCTCTCTGATGTTTCCCACACCTGTGGGAACGGGACAGAGTCACTCGGTCAGATCTCCCAGATCTCAGAGCACCCACTTCAGTGCCCAGCCCTCAAAGCCAGGATGCAAGAGATTAAAGGATTAATCTGCTGTCCTGCTTGATCGGCTTTGGCGATCAGGGCCAGCAGGAAAGGATAAAAAAAACTTTCATGCTCTCAGAGCCAGAGAGAACACTGGTCTCCCATTACCCTGCCCAGCTCAGGTCCCAGGCCCAAGTGGCTTGATGCTAATGCTGGCCAGTGGGGTTCAGATGGGCTGGATGGGCACAGATGGAGAAAGAACAGAGCTACCTACTCCTTTTATCTAAAAACATTTTCTTTACTACTCTAGGGTGTGGAAAAAACATTATTGCCTTGGCAAAACAAAGCCAATGCCTGAAACCACTTTTTCTAGTATAGTCCTCTCCAAACTTTGATGAAAAGTTGTTTTTCAAAAATATCGTTACCGGGGCACTTGGGTGGCTCATTTGTTAAGTGTCTGCCTTCAGCTCAGGTCATGATCCCAGAGGCCTGGGATCGAGCCCCGCATCAGGCTCCCTGCTCTGCTGGAAGCCTGCTTCTCCCTCTCCCACTCCCCCTGCTTGTGTTCCCTCTCTCACTGTGTCTCTCTCTGTCAAATAAATAAATAAAATCTTTAAAAAAAAATCATTACCATTAGCAAACTGGGATGTGAAGGTGTGGTATGGTGGCGTGGAATGTATGTGTGTGTGTGAGAGAGAGAGAGAGAGAGAGATTGAACATGTATTTAGAAGGATATCCATTGGTTTTGCCTGCCAAGCATACATTCCCCCTTCTGGTAAAAAGCACCCTCATTTCTCAATGAAAAGTCACTGTACTTTCACTATAGAACCATCTATAGTGCGCCTGCTCACAGCCTCCAGAGGTGGTATCTGTCCTAGCAATGATCCCCTGGTCTAGTTCACCCTCCATCCATTGTGATTGACTCCAGAAAGGACACATGACCCATGTCAGCCCAACCAAGTGACCTGAGGCCTCTTGCTGGGACTCTCCGCAAAGAGGTATTCTCTTCACTCCTGCAGTTGCTAAGCTGGTAGGGCATGGCCTGAAGTTGCCAGGATCCTCCACATGCAGAAAGCCAGCCCAAGAATAAAGCCAACACAGGGAAGAACAAAGCCAGGGTGGGGGAGAAAGATACCCATCCTGCTGGCATCTTTGGATTTTCGGATCCAGCCACAGCTAAAACCAGGTCTATTCCTGGCCTTTTAAGTTGCTTGAGCAAATAAATCTCATTTTTGACTTAAGCCAGTTTGACCTAGGTGTCTGTCACTTGTAATCCAAAGAGTCTTGTCCAAGACAGATATCGACAGGGAAGCAACTGGATCCTGGAGGAGGGTATAGAAAGAAACCCTAGCTTCTCCACTGCCAGTGAGTGAAATGAGAGGGAGAAAGGGAGGAGTAACAAACTTGGAGCTCTCCCAAGGAAAGTGTTAATCTTGATCCTTTGATTGGGGACCTTTGCTTCAGAGGATTAGATTTCCCAGGAACATGCATCCCAACAATCTAAAGTTTACTAATGAATACAGTAAATAATTTACACCACACATTATTTCCTGTTACTCAAATCTTAATATTAACTACTCAGTGATTTCACAATGCCTGTATTCTCACCAAACTAAAAAGAGGCACTTTTTTTTTTTTTTTAAAGATTTTATTTATTTATTTGACAGAGAGAGACACAGTGAAAGCAGGATCACAAGCAGGGGGAGAGGGAGAGGGAGAAACAGGCTTCCCGCGGAGCAGGGAGCCCGATGCGGGGCTCGATCCCAGGACCCTGGGATCATGACCTGAGCCGAAGGCAGACGCTTAACGACTGAGCCACCCAGGCGCCCAAGAGGCACTTTCAAATAAACTAGCCACTATAGAAAAAAATATCAGCATCACTATAGATATAATGGTAATTTCCAGAGACTCCTTAGCACATTGATGACTATTAATTTTCAAAGTTAATTAATAGATAGAAATGGCACTTTCTTTTAATTTATGTCATTAGTCAAATGAGCTTTCTAATTAAGATGTGCAATCTACAAATTTATAAACTGGTGAATAACTCCAAACATGGAGAATTATTAGTGAGGGTCTGCCTGGTCTGAATTGGCTTCAGAACTTGCAAAAAGGGGGAGAATTAATTTCATTCCCTGGCGGTTTCTCAACAAAATCTTCAGTTAAATATATTCAAATTATTCATTACCATACCATCATCATGGTTCTGAATCTCATTTCCACTTTCTGTTAAATTCAAATGAAATATTGTACCACATCTGATAAACAAGTAAGTTTGACACTTATTGACAATATCAATACTATTTGTAAAATGAAAACAAAAAGCTTAAATTTGACAAATATAAAAATAAACCAGACTTCTAAAACAAACCCAAATAGAAATTTCATTGAGAAAATGTGTAAAATGAGTCTGCGCCTGGACATAGCAAACATCAAAGAGACAAAGGCTGTTTACCATTAAACACTAATTAGCAAACCAGTCAATAGTATTTGCACAAGATCTAATTACAGTCTTGCTCTACTCTCTCTGTGAAAAGAGCCAAGTACTTCAGCAAGTGGGAAGGAGAGTTTTACTGAATCAATCAACTAACATTTTTAAGTGTCCATCAGGGATTGGAGTGTCCGATGCGCAGAAGCATGTGTTTGGAGCATCTGTGAAGTGGGAGCAACAATCTTTTTGTTTTGAGATAATTTGCTACCTAATAATTAAAAACAGAAAGGAAAGAAGTAAGCAAATCAGTGAAGTGATCCTATGGGAAAAAAAATTAGAGTTGGTTGGATTCCCTTACACTTATATTTTAGTTTATTATTATTACTTTGAATTGCATATGGCAGGATGTCATGAGTTTTTCAATGCGTGGGGGTTGGTTTCTAATGGTTTTAATCTAGCCTTGACAATGGGTATAACATTTGGGGCATAGGACTCCAAATACAGAAAATATCTGGTTCACATGAAAAAAAGATTAATATAAAGTAAAATGTCTTTTAATGACCGTATAATAACTTTTTAAAAATATGCCCATCATGGGGCGCCTGGGTGGCTCAGTTGGTTAAGCGAGCGCCTTCGGCTCAGGTCATGATCCTGGAGTCCCGGGATCGAGTCCCGCATCGGGCTCCCTGCTCAGCAGGGAGTCTGCTTCTCCCTCTCCCACTCCCCGTTTGTGTTCCCTCTCTCGCTGTGTCTTTCTCTGTCAAATAAATAAATAAAATCTTAAAAAAAAAAAAAATATGCCCATCAGGTTACCATAACCCAAAAGAAGGTATGGCATATCCACCTCATTAATAATGTATAAACAATAGCCAATGTGCACATTATGGAAGAATAATTATAAAATTTAAATATACTAATTCCAAAATCACTTTACTGATAAATAAACCTTTGAGGTCTAGAGGTGAAAATTCACTTGTGATATATATTCAGGATATATTGTCTCACTTACAGATTTTCTCTTGAGAAGAGTACTATGCTTTGGATGGCATTCTAACTTATAGAAAAGAACTCACAGCACCATTTTAATAGAAAGAACAAGGAAACTAGTGAAGGCACCATCTTGGGAGAGGTTAACCTCCTTTACAAAGGGTACAGTTGCTGGGGGAAAGCTCCCAACTCAGTTCAAATCTTAGCTTGTGGCATTTAACAGCTGTGTGACTTTGAGTACTTGACCTAACCTCTCTGAGCCTCAGTTGCTTTACTGGTAAAATGGAAATAATATCAGGGCCTAACTCATGAGACTGTTGTACAGATTAAACAAGAAATCATACATAAAGCAGGCAATGTGCTGAGTGCTTTGCATATAATTTCTTGTTTAGTTGGTAAACCAGTGGCTTCGATTTTAGCTTTCTCCACACAAAATGCTGTTATTTCTTAAAACTGTAACCAGTCATCAACCCTTTTGCCTTGGGAGGGATGGTCCTGTAGGAGGCCAAGGCTGCTGTTCCCACTGAACAGTAGTCTGGAAATTCTGGGCTTCAGACGTGAGCAGTCTTGACATTCTTCTGCATGGTGAGTCTTACCTCATAGTAACTCTGGACAGCATTCATGAAGGCTTCATCAGCCACAATCTGGGTTTCCCCATTGAGGAAAGCCTGAAACCGGTCCTTGACTGTCTGCAGCTGCTGTTTGCTGATCTGTAAGGAACAGAGGAAGCGAGAACAGTGAGGACTTGTTCTAGACAAGGATTGTGATTCCATGGAAGATGCCAGGCCCATTGGTGTGTTAGAGCTGGCTTGTTCAGGCGCGCGGGAGCTGATTGTTAAATTTTCAGGAGTTTACTAAAAAATAGCATACATTACAGTTAAATAAAGTATATTGAAAATAAAGGTAACACATACTCCAAATTCATTGCTTCCTGATTATTTTAGCATTACCTGTGCTTTTGAAGTTACTAACATCTATTGTATTTGTATGGCAGAAATGATATATAACGGGTGCTACCTTATACCACTCCCCAACTCTACATTCGGTGACATCTTATTGGAAGCTAGGTATCAGTCAGGATAAGAGTATTTACACCATGGAAATTGGCAAGAGCTACAAGTCAGGTGTTTTTGTTGGTTAGTTTTTGTTTTTTTCGTGAGAGATGGTTCTTTAACACGTCATTGCACAGGCCCCTCAGGTCATCTGAAATACCCTGCTTTATAAAGTTCTAGTCATCAAAACAGTATGGTATTAGCATAAAAACAGTCACCCAGAAATAGACCCATGAATATACAGGCAACAATATTTGACAAGGGCACCAAGATATTCAAAGGGGAAAGGATACGCTACTCAATAAATGATGTTGGAAAAACTGGATATTCACATGCAATAGAATGAAATTGGACCCCTATCTTATACCACTCACAAAAACTAACTTAAGTGAATTAAAGACTTAAATGTAAGACCCCAAACTGTAAAAGTATCAGAGGAAAACAGGGGAAAACCTCATTGACATAGGTCTTGGCAATGAATTTTTGGATACGACATCAAAAGCTCAAGCCACAACAGCAAAAACCGACAAGTGGGACTACATCTCTGTAATAATCTATTGCACAGCAAAAGAAACAACAAGCAAAATGAGAAGGCAATTTATGGAATGGGAGAAAGTATTTGTAAACCATTTACCTGATAAGGGGTTAATATCCAAAATATATAAGGAACTCATATAATAGCAAAAAAAAAAAAAAAATCCAATAAAAAATGGACAGAGGACTTGATTAGACATTTTTCCAAAGAAGACATACAAATGGCCAACAGGCCATGAAAGGATATTCAACATCACTTCTCAGGGAAATGCAAATCAAACCCACAATGAGATATCACCTCATACCTGTTTGAATGGTTATCATTAAAAAAACAAAAAAACAAAACAAAACAAAAAAACCAAGAGATAACAAATGCTGGCAAGGCTGTAGAGAAAATGGAACCCTTGTTCCATACTCTTGGGAGGAAAGTAAATTGGTGCAGCCACTATGGAAAACAGTATGGAGTTTCCTCAAAAAATTAAAAATAGAAGTACTATATGATCCAGCAATTCCACTTCCGGGTATATATCTCAAGGAAAGGGAAACACTACCTGAAAGAAATAGTGCCACCCCAATGTTCGGTGCAGCATTATTCACAATAGCCGAGACATGGAAACAACCTAAGTGACCATGGATGGATGAGTGGGTAAAGAAAATGTGATACACACACACACACACACACATACACATACACACACGCTTGATCATTATTCAGCCATAAAAAAAAAAAAAAAAAGAAATCCTGCCATTTGTGACAACATGGATGGACCTAAAAGGTATTATGCTAAATGAAATAAGTTAGAGAAAAACAAATACTGTATGTTCTCACTTACATGTGGATTCTAAAAAATGTTGAACTCATAGAAATAGAGAGTAGAATGGTAGTTGCCAAGGCCTGAGGGGTGGGGAAGTGGAGAGATGTTGAACAAAGCATACAAACTTCCAACTCTAAGATGTAAATTCTGAGGATCTAGTGTACAGCATGGTGACTATAATGAACAGTACTGTATTATATACTTGAAAGTTGTTAAGAGAGTAGATTCCACAGCCCTTTATTTTAATTACTTGTTACTTATAATTAAATTTGTTAGGTGATACGTCTCTCTTGTTATTTGCTCATCGATGTTTCCCCAGGGCCAAGTTAGTGCTTTATGTAAGACAGGCACTCCATAAGCTCTTATTGAATAAATGAGTGCAGTGTATGAAAGAGAAATTATTTTTGAATATCCTTTAATCCATTCTAATTTATATAAAAAGAAAGTCAGGTAAAAACTTTGCTTTTTTACTATTATTTATAAAAACTTACACTTTATAAACTGATCATGAGATGCTGTGTCTGAGAACGACTGTTGTAGAAGAAAGAGTAAGAAGATCATTCCGGTCCCAGTTTTATCAACCATTGTGTCATCTTGGAAAAGCCACTTACATTCTCTGAATTGGCCAGAGGGTTAAAAGCCCTTCTGGAATAGGGCTGGGTTTAAATAAATAAATGTGATACCATCCTTAGGTTTCTCACTTGGAAAATGGTGATAATTCTAATTACTGCCTGGGCATACGTAGAGCTATTTGATAACATAATATGAGTTCTTTTTAAAAATTATGAGTTTCTATATACATTTAAAGTGCTTTCGTCATTAGAATCAATACAAGTCCTGCTAGGAGATAATAATGTTAAGAACTATAGGAAACTGAAGGCTGGCTTGAGTTTTGACTCAATCAGGAAACAAAGTAGAGTTCTGAGAATGGACAGAGATGGGAGGTGAGGTGCTTTAGCTAATTTTTTTTTTTTATTCTTATATTATCCCCATACATTACATCATTAGTTTTAGATGAAGTGTTCTATGATTCATTGTTTGTGCATAACACCCAGTGCTCCATGCAGAATGTGCCCTCCTCAACACCCACCACCAGGCTAACCCATCCTCCCACCCTCCTCCCCTCTAGAACCCTCAGTTTGTTTTTCAGAGTCCATCGTCTCTCATGGTTCGTCTAAAAGAGGTAGGTTTTTATCAGATTGGTATTTGTCACGTTCTAGAGCACCACTGTCCAAGGTTAGCCACACACATAATTTTACATTTTCTGGAAGCCACATTTTAAAAAGTAAAAAGAAACAAGGGAAATAAATATTAATATACTTTGTTGAAGCCAATATGTCAAAAATATTATTTCAACATATAATTATTACATAAATGACTAATGAGATACTTAACATTCTTTCTTTATACTGTATCTTTGAAATCTGGTGTTTACGCCCACAGTATATTTCTTTTTTTTTTTATAAAGATTTTTATTTATTTATTTGAGAGAGAGCACATGAGAGGGGGGAGGGTCAGAGGGAGAAGTAGACTCCCTGCCGAGCAGGGAGCCCGATGCGGGACTCGATCCGGGGACTCCAGGATCATGACCTGAGCCGAAGGCAGTCGCTTAACCAACTGAGCCACCCAGGCGCCCTACGCCCACAGTATATTTCAATTCAGAATCACCACCCTGCCAGTGTCCAGTAGACACATGCGGCTGGTGGCCACTGCATTGGACAGCCAGGCCTAGAGCACGGAATGATCCCATTGCTAAGCCACGTAAGCTTTCCTGGTCTGACCCAGAGATACTGGTATTGCTGGAGTTAAACAGTAAAATCGTAGTTATTTGTATGAATGTGAAAACATTTCAACTGAATTATTAGGCACCAGTCGATTTTCTCATAAAAATGGCACCATAACATAAATTTCTTTGGAGCAGGCCAACCTCAACTGGCCTAAGTCACAAATCCTTACAGTACAGTACCAACCAAGGCATCTCACAGAATTTACATTCAGAATTCCTTCCAACACTAGGTCCATACCAGCTCCGCATGATTTTGGGGGTGGGACGGGGTGAGGTAATGGAGCAGGAGAGGGAGTGGCCACCAACACACCTTGCTTTTGCCTTAAATCTCAAGTAATTGAAATAAAAGTAAGTACACACCATCTGAACGGTGACGATTGATTGCTGACCCAAGCCAAATCTATTATCACTCTAACCTTTGTTAAGTAAGCAGAGTGCTCAGTTCTTCAAGAAACATTTACAGAGCATCTGTTACCTGCCTGGCCCTACGCAGTGCCCTGAGGTTTCAGTGGACAACAAAACAACCCAACCTTTGATCTCACAGGGAGAGGCACAAGGCAACGGGGAGTCCAAAGAAATAAGGGATTGTCCTCAGGGGCCTCATAGTCTAGATGGAGAGGAAAAAACAGTATTATAAAATGCTTAAAAGGAGAAGGCTCTCAGGAACATTAATGTCGGTCATATTCGGAGAACATCCATCGAGAAGCCCTACAAAACACCCCCACTTCCCTGAATACCTCAAGCTCTCAGTGGGAGAGTTAGGGGCACAGATTCCAGAGGCAGAGCTATGCTTATGTTTGGGTTTTGATGCCTGCCAGTCCACGTTCACTATTTTTCTCACCCCTAATTAAATAAGCAAAGCATCTACTGAGTCACCCCACTCACTGTGTCTCACTGGGCAAATGACTAACCTCTCTACACCTCTGTTTTTCATCTGTAAAACAGGGCCAATGCTGACCTCACAGGATTGTTGTGAAAATTAACTGGAAATAAGTGAATTAGTCACTGCAGAACCTGGCACAGCACGAAGGACCAGTAAACAGGAGATGATATGGTGATGAATCCTCAGCTTTGAGGCTTTACACATTCTGTTCCCTCGAGAAAGTATGCCTGTGGGACAATTCCAGATGTGTATTCAAAATCCAGCCCACATGCTCCTTCCCAGAACTCCCTGGGTAGAGCTGGCTAATTCCTCATGATTTTATTCACAGTCCTAAGGTTACATGTAGAAGTTTATTTAGATGCCAGTGCTCAGAGGCAGGGTCAGGAGTCAGGAGATGAGAACACAGTCAATGAGATGTGGGTTCAAATCCTAGTGATAATACTCATTTCCAAGGGTAACCTTGGGCCAACGAAATTCCCCAAGCCTTAGTTCTTCATGCATAAAATAGGGATTTTAAGACCTACTTGCAGCGCTGCTGGAAAGATAAAAAGAACATGGGAGGATGTGCCTAAGGATCTTAGCATGCTGCCTGGCACAAAAGAAGAGTCAAATGATACAGGGCAGACCATAAACTAAATGGCCTTGAGGCCCCGCATGATGTAGCCTCTGTCTGATGTTAGCTTTGTTTTGTCTCACTCTGCTCTCCACTTACTCTGTTCTAGCCACGCTGGCCTCTGTTCTCTTTCTCAAGTGTGCCCCAGTGTTTCTTTCCTTAGAGGCTTTGCACTTGCCATTCCCCCTGCCTGGGATGCTCTTCCCCTGATCTCCCCAAGGCTGCCACTTACTCACCCTTAGGGTTCAGCCTACCTAGCATCTCACAGGAAAGTCTTCCCTGACCACCCTATCTACAGTAGTGCTCCCCAGAGCTAATGTCTAACAGAGTGACCTGGGCCCCATGCAATACCCTTACAGCCATGATCACAGTCAGTAGTTAACTTCTTGAAGATACACTTATTTAGTTGAATTGAACATGCATATGGAAAAATACATGTCATAAGCACAGAGCCTGGGAAATCTTTGTAAAGTGAACTTTCTAATAGAACCAACTCTCCTATCAAAATAAAGAATATTACCTGGACCCCAGAAGCTCCTGGAATGTCCCCCATATCATCGCCCCTCTCCAAAGCTGACCACCAGCCTGACTTCTACCATCATAGATGAGTTTTGCCTGGTTTCGAACTTGATGTCAGTGCAGTCATGCATTATGAGATTCTGCCATGTGGCTGAGAGTATCAATAGTTTGTTCATCCTCATTGCTAAGTATTCCATTTTATGATTCTACCACTATTCATCTACTCTCCTGTTGAGGGACATTTGGACCTTATTTCTTTATTTTAAAATTGTGCTTGCTTTTCATTACCTCTCCCCATAAGAACATACGTTTCATGTATACAAGACCCACATCTATCTTGTTTACTGCTGTGCTTCTAGTGCCTAGCACATAATGGGCTCTAACCAAATATTTGTTGAATGAATACAACTTGAACTTATCAAGTGTTTAAGGTATACCAGGCGCCATGTTAGGCTCTGGAGATATGAAATGACCAAGGCACAATCTTAGCTCTCAGTTTCCTTACACTGTAGTCAGGGATCACATATTCATCTTTGATTCCTTAGCATCCTTTTGATGACTCTGTGAGTGAATGAACTTAGGAGCTCACATAAATAGCCAGTCTAAAAACTAATCTGTGGATTTATGTCTGGTTTAAAGTTAACCGACCTAGATAGGATTGAACACTGAAGGTGACCTTGCATGAACACACTGAAATAATTGGTCCCGAGTAGCTGACAGGACAATTCTAAATAGACAAGCAGGCTTCTATGGGCCACTTACAAAGAGAACGCTCCTAAAATAGAAGTCCATCTAAAAGCACTCAATATGTATAGAAGCCACGTGTGCATCAGATCAGAATTCAGAATTGAAGTAATGAGTTCCAAGAGCAGAAATCCTGAAAAGATGAAAGGTGATTATTTCAGAGGAAAGAGCTGCAGCACGTTCTGCTGGCGCTAGTCCAGCACTCTGGGCTCAGCCCACCTCATTAAGCAGGGCCTGAAAATTCTCACTGCATTTCAGGCAGTTTGTAATGTACTGAACATTCTGGAGAAGCACGACCTGGGAAATAACCGGAAGAGAAACCGCATGTCCTAGGGGCTGGTCTCGGGAGAGGCAGTGCCGAAATCAGGGCAAGCACAGGCCAAATCTTGGCTTTAACACAAGTCTTTGGGCAAGTAGTTAACTTTGGTTTTCTCCTTGGTAAATAGGCGATCTTATCTACCTTACAGGGTTTTTGTGAGGACCGGGTGAGATCACGTATGTAAGGCGGATAGCATAGTACCTGCCATAGAATAAGGATTTGATTAATAAAAACAATGACAAGAAGTATTATCGTTATGATGTAGTTTTGCCTTTTTCCTTTCATTGATCTTTTATCTTCTTCAATGCTTTTTTCCCCTTTGTTTATTCAATCTTTTGAAATTTCTCTGATGCGGTATTCTTCGTCCCCTCCTCCTTGGTCCTCCCATTTGAGAGGCTGAAAAGCCAAATACTCTTTTCCCATCTCCCTTCCAGCTATAGGTAGATATGCAACAGGGGCAGACAGCTACTGGGGATCTTCTGGAAAAGTTTTTGAATAAAATCCTTATAAAAAGGAAACTGCTGCTGATATAACCCTTTCCTTGGGCCAAGAGCATCATAGAGATGTTGGCCCTTACACTTTTGAGGGGTTGAGCAGATGTTTGTAAACACCTATCTCTGCCCTTCTTATGATGCAAGAAAAAATGCATCATTTTTTTAGTTCAAATCACTGTGTTTCCTTCTACTTGCATGCAAAGGCTTTCCCAATAGCTACCTGAAGCTTTCTCTAGGCATAAAAGAAAGTATTCTTATTAACGTGTGTATCACTTACTATGCCTCCTATCACAGCAGCAACCATATTATAAAAGAGGGAGAAGCAATATTTACCCTCAAAGAATGGATCTAAAATGGTAGCATTCTAAGCATAGGCAATAGATAGTAGGAAGCTGTTTTGGGGTGTAAGGAGATGTTCCCGTTATACCCATAACTGAAGTCCATCTCTAATGTATAAGGTCAGTATTGTATATTACAATCTAGTAACATGAGCTATGCTTTTCCGTTTTTAAAAAAATTGAAGTATAGTTCACACACAATGTTATTTTGGTTTCAAGTGTATAACATACTGATTCAACAACTCAGTATCTGATGCTGTGCTCACCCCAAGTGTAGCTACCATCTGTCACCATACAACACTATTACAATACCATCGACTATATTCCCTATGCTGTACATTTTATCCCCCAACTTATTCATTCCATAACTGGAAGCTTGTATCTTTCATTTCCCTTCACCCATTTTGCCCATCCCCACAGTCCCCTTCCCTCTGGCAACCATCAGTTTGCTCTATTTGTGGGTCTGTTTCTGCTTTTTTTTTTTGTTTGTTTGTTTTTTTAAGATTCTACATATAAGTGAGATCATATGGCATTTGTCTTTCTCTGTGTGCTTTTTCTTTTTAAGGAAGAAATCATTATTTGGGAGAAAAGTAGTTTTTAAAACTCTACTTCATTATAGAAAGCTGATAGGAACGTTAAGTCAACAAGTGCTTTGAAAACCAAACTTAGCCTAGAGAGGTAAGAGCAATGCTTATTTAATTTTCTTTCTTTAAAGCTTATCAAAAATTTAAATTTATACTGGTCCATTAATTTTATTAAAAAATAAAATATCCTCTTCCTACAACTAGATTAAAATACTGTCTGGCCTAAATGAAGTCTTGAGTCTAGGAAATCTAGAAGTTGTATCATCCTAACCAAGTATTTACTTATTTACATAAAATTCTCTTCACCTTCTATATTATGGACATTTGCATAATGTATTCTGAAAAAGGTGTTTTAAGTGAGTTTCATTCATTTGGCTTGAGTAAAAAAAAAATCCATCTGAAAGCCTTCATCATGGGAAACTATCACTGAATTATTCTGCAGTGGAAGTTGAAGGGGCAAAAATACTAAAGATGGGAGGTTATAAATAATAAGCTATAACCTGGGACTTCTCTTTGCAACATGGTTTCCCCAAATTCAGCCATTCAAGTTAACACCCTCTCCATATACCAACCAGACTACAATTTACTTTATATTTTGCCTTGAATGTATTGCAAGTCACTTCATTTTTTTTTAAACTGAAACTTGTTCTAAGGAATAATATCTAAGGAATAATGAAATCATAGGCTTTATGTGCTAGCTATAGTTAAAGTAGATAGCTACTATTACCTTGCATACATCTACCACATTTTAGGAAGTGCTTCTTTAGAAAAGAATTTAAAATCTACTACAAAAGTTCTTGCTCATTAAAAAAAATTTTTTTTAGACTAGCAGCCACCGAATATCTTTAAGTTAGTTACTGCTTTTTAAAAACTAACTCTGAATTTTTAAATCATTAAGTAATAAAGAGACCCACTAGCCAGGTTATTCCTAAAGACCAATTTGTTCAGAAAAGAAACAACAGAGGGTTCTCTGACCGAAAGGAAAGTGGCCTTGTAAACAACATGAAACACTGCCTACTCTGGGATTCTCTCAGAAAAAAATTATTTAGTAGAAGAACAAAAAAATTTAAGAAAACTGAATCTAGAAACGGAGTCAGGATAACAGTTGGATTAGAAATGGGATGAGAGGAGAAAAAGGATAGAGATGGGGAAAAGAGCAGGAGCAAGAGATCCCTACACACACCGAAGATCATCTGAAAAGTTGGGTCACATGTCCTGCCACAGAACAAAATATGTGTAATTTAAAACAACAACAACAACAACAACAACAACAATATACTCTTCTAATTTGGAGACACTTGGGCAATATTCACCTAGATTCTTCTGACAGGTGGTCAAACATGGAGTTTTAGGCCCAAAGTCCTCATTAAGAAGTGCCTTAGTGGCAAGAGTTCTCAAATATTTTGGTTTCAGGTCTCTTTACACTCTTAAAATTTACAGACTACAAAGAGCTTCTGTTTATACAAGTTATGTCTATTGATATGTACTGTAATAGATGTTAAAACTGGGAAGTTTCAAGTATTTATTAATTTGTTAAAAATAAATTAATTGCTCATTAATCTAAACAATCCACTTTTATGAAAATAACTACATTTTCCAAAACAAATATTAGTGAAATGAAATGGCACCATTTCATAGTATTGCAAATCTCCTTCAGAGATTAATAGAAGGCCGTTGGAATCTCATCTCTGTTTCTGCATTCAATCTGTTGTGATATGCTGTTTTAGTTGAAATATGTGAAAAAAAAAACTGGCTTCCCACAAGATATGTTTCTGGAAAAGGGAGAAATATTTTAATAAGCATTCATAAATGTGGAGAGTCTTATTTGATATGATACCAATGCTCAACCAGTGATATTTTCTTAAAGGTTAGTTGGAGTATGAAATTGGAAACCATAGGAATGAACTATTACCTTAAAATTCACTGGTCTTTCTTGCTTTTTGAAAGAATCTTTTACCCATGCATGTTTTGTTTAAATACCATACATTGGTCATATGGAAAATATTAGTTCATTGAGTTATGTAAATATTCCAAATATTGACACATTTCATTACACAACATGTAAAGTATCATATCACTTAAAAATCACCACTGGCATCACAAGAAAAGTCTTTGGGTGTTGGAAAACTGTCAAGCTTATAGTGGTGGATTGAAAGCTCAAATTTTATCACTGGCAAAAAATACTGTTAGCTGTTTTTCTTGAAGTAACAGGCTCCCTTACAGGCTCCCTTCATTTATTTTCCAGATAACATTTGGGAAATGCCTAAGTTTGAATAACCTTTGTTTGTCTGTCAGTTGTTCTTTCAAGTAAAATTTTTCCGTTAAGAAAAAAAAAGGGGGGGCGGAGCAAGAAGGCGGAGGAGTAGGAGACCTGGATTTCGTCTCCTCTCAGGAATTCAGCTGGATAGGGATCAAACCATTCTGAACACCTACAAACTCAACAAGAGATCGAAGAAAAGAAGAGCAACAACTCTCTCATCAGAAAAGCGACCACTTTCTGGAAGGTAGGACGTGCGGAGAAGTGAATCTGAGGCGATATTTGGGAGGATAGACGGCGGGGGAGGGGCCTCCGTCGGCCGCTTCTCGCAAGTGATAGAGCCGCGGAGCACAAAATCGGAACTTTTAGAAGTTGGCTCCGCCGAGGGACGTCACTCTGGTGGCTAAGCGGGGGGTGGAACCCTCCGGGACAGTGTGGTCTCAGGACCCGCGGGGTCACAGAAAGACCGGGGGTGCCTGAGTGCGGCAGAGCTCCCAGGTATCGGAGCAGGGAAGCCGGCTGCAGAGGCGGAGCCCAGGCGCGGGCTCTCAGCTCGGGGTTGCCATTGACCGTGATCCGCGGCCCAGTCGGGCCCCTGCTCCTCCAGCAGGGACCCAACAAGCGGCAGATCCGGGGACACTCACCTTCCTCCCCCGGGAGGAGCCGCGCGGGAGTGCACCGCAGGGATCTGCTGGGTTTGGAGACTCCACCCGGGGTCGGGTGCCAGAGAGAGAAATGCGCGGTCACAGGCCGGGCGAGCACGGAGTGCGGCCGGAGACCGGGGGGACGGGAGTGACTGACGGCTTTTCTCTGGGGGCTCACTGAGGAGCGGGGCCCCGAGTTCTCAGCTCCTCCAGGGCGGAGATTGGGAGGCCGCCATTTTCACTCTCCGCCTCCAAAGCTGTACGGAAAGCTCGCAGGGAACAAAAGCCCCGGAGAGCAAACCCGAGCAGATTACTTAGCCGGGAGGGGGCAAGGGCGGGGCAATTCCGCCTCCAGCAAAGACATTTGGAAACCACGGCAACAGGCCCCTCCCCAGAAGATCAGCGAGAACAGCCGGCCAAGACCAAGTTTACCGATCAATGAGAACGGCAGAACTCCAGCGCTAGGGGAATACTGCACATAGCATCCATGGCTTTTTTACCATGATTCTTTAGTCTTTTAAAGTTAATTTTTTTTTAACTGTCTTTTTGTCTTTTTATTTCTTTTTGAATTTTTCTTTTTCCCTTTTTCAACCAACATCTTATCAATCCCTTTTTTTTTAAAAAAAAAATTTTATTTTTCATTTTTAGAGTCATATTCTATCCCTTCATAGTAGTTACCCACATTTTTGGCTTATATATATAAGTTGTTCTCTCTTTAAAATTTTGAGATAGTTTCTTCTAACAGATTAAAATATACCCTAAATCTCTAGTATATGGTGTTTTCTATTCCCCTGCCTGATCATATTCTCGCCCTTTTTTTTTTCTTTTTCTTTTTTCTTTTTTTAAATCCTCTTCTTTCTTTTTTCAAACAACTTCTTATCAATTCCTTTTATAAAATTTTTTATAATTTCCATTTTTACAGTCATATTCCATCCCTTCATCATATCAACCCTTATTTTTGTACATATATAAGTTTTTCTTTCTTTAAAATTTTGGGAGGCCCTTTCTTCTAAAAGACCAAAATACACCCCAAATCTAGTGTGTGGCACTGATCTATATACCATATAGATCATATTTGATCACATTCTGGTTTTTTTGTTGTCATTGTTGTTTTGTTTTCTTTGTTTTTGTTTTTATCTTTATCTTTTTCTTTTTCTTTTTTTTCTTTTTCATTTTTCTCTCTTTCCCTTTCTTATCCCACTACTTCAGGTCTTTTCTGATTTGTTTAGAGTATATTTTCTGGGGACGTGGTTACTCTGCTAGCATTTTGTTCTCTCATTAATCTATTCTCCTCTGCACAAAATGACAAGACGGAAAAAATCACCTCCACAAAAAGAACAAGAGGTAGTACCGACTGCCAGGGACCTACTCAATACGGACATTAGTACGATGTCAGATCTAGAGTTCAGAATCATCACTTTAAAGATACTAGCTGGGCTTGAAAAAAATATGGAAGTTATTAGAGAAACCCTTTCTGGAGAAGTAAAAGAGCTAAAATCCAACCAAGTAGAAATCAAAAAGGCTATTAATGAGGTGCAATCAAAAATGGGGGCGCTAAGTGCTAGAATAAATGAGGCAGAAGAGAGAATCAGTAATATAGAAGACCAAATGATGGAAAATAAAGAAGCTGAGAAAAAGATAAACAACTACTGGATCATGAGGGCAGAATTCGAGAGATAAGTGATACCATAAGACGAAACAACATTAGAATAATTGGGATCCCAGAAGAAGAAAGAGAGAGAGGGGCAGAAGGTATAATGGAGCAAATTATAGCAGAGAACTTCCCTAATTTGGGGAAAGAAACAGGCATGAAAATCCAGGAAGCACAGAGAACCCCTCTCAAAATCAATAAAAATAGGTCAACACCCCGACATCTAATAGTAAAACTTACGAGTCTCAGAGACAAAGAGAAAATCCTGAAAGCAGCTCGGGAGAAGAGATATGTAACCTACAAGGGTAGAAACATTAGATTGGCAACAGACCTATCCACAGAGACCTGGCAGGCCAGAAAGGACTGGCAGGATATATTCAGAGCACTAAAAGAGAAAAATATGCAGCCAAGAATACTCTATCCAGCTAGGCTGTCATTGAAAATTGAAGGAGAGATAAAAAGCTTCCAGGACAAACAAAAACTAAAGGAATTTGCAAACACAAAACCAGCCCTACAGGAAATCTTGAAAGGGGTCCTCTAAGCAAGGAGAGAGCCTAAAAGCAACATAGACCAGAAAGGAACACAGACAATATATGGTAACAGTCACCTTACAGGCAATACAATGGCACTAAATTCCTATCTTTCAATAATTACCCTGAATGTAAATGGGCTAAATGCCCCAATCAAAAGACACAGGCTATCAGATTGGATTAAAAAACAAGACCCATCGATATGCTGTCTGCAAGAGACTCATTTTAGAACCAAAGACACCCCCAGATTGAAAGTGAGGGGATGGAAAACCATTTACCATGCTAATGGACACCAAAAGAAAGCTGGGGTGGCAATCCTTATATCAGACAAAGTAGATTTTAAACCAAAGACTGTAATAAAAGATGAGGAAGGACACTATATCCTACTTAAAGGGTCTATCCAACAAGAAGATCTAACAGTTGTAAATATCTATGCCCCTAACATGGGAGCAGCCAATTATATAAGGCAATTAAAAACAAAAGCAAAGAAACACATCGACAACAATACAATAATAGTGGGGGACTTTAACATCCCCCTCACTGAAATGGACAGATCGTCTAAGCAAAAGATCAACAAGGAAATAAAGACTTTAAATGACACACTGGACCAAATGGACTTCACAGACCTATTCAGAACATTCCACCCCAAAGCAACGGAATACACATTCTTCTCTAGTGCCCATGGAACATTCTCCAGAATCAATCACATCCTAGGTCATAAATCAGGTCTCAACCGGTACCAAAAGATTGGGGTCATTCCCTGCCTATTTTCAGACCACAATGCTTTGAAACTAGAACTCAATCATAAGAGGAAAGTCAGAAAGAACTCAAATACATGGAGGCTAAAGAGCATCCTACTGAAGAATGAATGGGTCAACCAGGAAATTAAAGAAGAATTAAAAAAATACATGGAAACCAATGAAAATGAAAACACAACTGTTCAAAATCTTTGGGATGCAGCAAAGGCAGTCCTAAGAGGAAAGTATATAGCAATACAAGCCTTTCTCAAGAAACAAGAAAGGTCTCAAGTACACAACCTAACCCTCCACCTAAAGGAGCTGGAGAAAGAACAGCAAATAAAGCCTAAACCCAGCAGGAGAAGAGAAATAATAAAGATCAGAGCAGAAATCAATGAAATAGAAACTAAAAGAACAGTAGAACAGATCAACGAAACTAGGAGCTGGTTCTTTGAAAGAATTAACAAGATTGATAAGCCCCTGGCCAGACTTATCAAAAAGAGAAGAGAAATGACCCAAATTAACAAAATCATGAATGAAAGAGGAGAGATCACAACCAACACCAAAGAAATACAAACAATTATAAGAACATATTATGAGCAACTCTATGCCAGCAAATTAGATAACCTGGAAGAGATGGATGCATTCCTAGAGATGTATCAACTACCAAAACTGAACCAGGATGAAATAGAAAACCTGAACAGACCTCTAACCACTAAGGAAATTGAAGCAGTCATCAAAAATCTCCCAAGAAACAAAAGCCCAGGGCCAGATGGCTTCCCAGGGGAATTCTACCAAACATTTCAAGAAGAATTAATACCTATTCTTCTGAAACTGTTCCAAAAAATAGAAATGGAAGGAAAACTTCCAAACTCATTTTATGAGGCCAGCATTACCTTGATCCCAAAACCAGACAAAGACCCCATCAAAAAGGAGAATTACAGACCAATATCCCTGATGAACATGGATGCAAAAATTCTCACCAAAATACTAGCCAATAGGATCCAACAGTACATTCAAAGGATTATTCACCATGACCAAGTGGGATTTATCCCTGGGCTGCAAGGTTGGTTCAACATCCGCAAATCAATCAATGTGATACAATACATTAACAAAAGAAAGAACAAGAATCATATGATCCTCTCAATAGATGCAGAAAAAGCTTTTGACAAAGTACAGCATCCTTTCTTGATCAAAACTCTTCAGAGTATAGGGATAGAGGGTACATACCTCAATATCATAAAAGCCATCTATGAAAAACCTACAGCAAATATTATTCTCAATGGGGAAAAACTGAGAGCTTTCCCCCTAAGGTCAGGAACGCGGCAGGGATGTCCACTATCACCACTGCTATTCAACATAGTATTGGAAGTCCTAGCCACAGCAATCAGACAACAAAAAGAAATCAAAGGCATCCAAATTGGCAAAGAAGAAGTCAAACTCTCACTCTTTGCAGATGATATGATACTTTATGTGGAAAACCCCAAAGACTCCACCCCAAAACTGCTAGAACTCATACAAGAATTCAGTAAAGTGGCAGGATATAAAATCAATGCACAGAAGTCAATGGCATTCCTATACACCAACAACAAGACAGAAGAAAGAGAAATTAAGGAGTCGATCCCATTTACAATTGCACCCAAAACCATAAGATACCTAGGAATAAAACTAACCAAAGAGACAAAGGATCTGTACTCAGAAAACTATAAAATACTCATGAAAGAAATTGAGGAAGACACAAAGAAATGGAAAAACGTTCCATGTTCATGGATTGGAAGAACAAATATTGTGAAGATGTCAATGCTACCTAGAGCAATCTACACATTCAATGCAATCCCCATCAAAATACCATCTACTTTTTTCAAAGAAATGGAACAAATCATCCTAAAATTTGTATGGAACCAGAAAAGACCCCGCATAGCCAGAGGAATGTTGAAAAAGAAAAGCAAAGCCGGCGGCATCACAATTCCGGACTTCCAGCTCTATTACAAAGCTGTCATCATCAAGACAGCATGGTACTGGCACAAAAACAGACACATAGATCAATGGAACAGAATAGAGAGCCCAGAAATGGACCCTCAACTCTATGGTCAACTAATCTTCGACAAAGTAGGAAAGAATGTCCAGGGGAACAAAGACAGTCTCTTCAACAAATGGTGCTGGGAAAATTGGATAGCCACATGCAGAAGAATGAAACTGGACCATTTCCTTACACCACACACAAAAATAGACTCCAAGTGGTTGAAAGACCTCAATGTGAGACAGGAGTCCATCCAAATCCTAAAGGAGAACACAGGCAGCAACCTCTTTGACCTCAGCCGAAGCAACCTCTTCCTAGAAACATCGCCAAAGGCAAGTGAAGCAAGGGCAAAAATGAACTATTGGGACTTCATCAAGATAAAAAGCAAAGGAAACAGTCAACAAAACCAAAAGACAACCGACAGAATGGGAGAAGATATTTGCAAAGGACATATCAGATAAAGGGCTAGTATCCAAAATCTCTAAAGAACTCATCAAACTCAACACCCAAAGAACAAAGAATCCAATCAAGAAATGGGCAGAAGACATGAATAGACATTTTTCCAAAGAAGACATCCAAATGGCCAACAGACACATGAAAAAGTGCTCAATATCGCTCAGCATCAGGGAAATCCAAATCAAAACCTCAATGAGATACCACCTCACCCCAGTCAGAATGGCTAAAATTAACAAGTCAGGAAATGACAGATGTTGGCAGGGATGCGGAGAAAGGGGAACCCTCCTACACTGTTGGTGGGAATGCAAGCTGGTGCAGCCACTCTGGAAAACTGTATGGAGGTTCCTCAAAAAGTTGAAAATAGAGCTACCATATGATCCAGCAATTGCACTACTGGGTATTTACCCCAAAGATACAAAAGTCGGGATCCGAAGGGGTACGTGCACCCGGATGTTTATAGCAGCAATGTCCACAATAGCCAAACTGTGGAAAGAGCCAAGATGTCCATCGACAGATGAATGGATAAAGAAGAGGTGGTATATATATACAATGGAATATTATGCACCCATCAAAAGGAATGAGATCTTGCCATTTGAAACGACGTGGATGGAACTGGAGGGTATTATGTTGAGTGAAATAAGTCAAACAGAGAAAGACATGTATCATATGATCTCACTGATATGAAGAATTCTTAATCGCAGGAAACAAACTGAGTGTTGTTGGAGTGGGGGGTGGGGTGGGAGGGATGGGGTGACTGGGTGATAGACACTGGGGAGGGTATGTGCTCTGGTAAGCGCTGTGAATTGTGCAAGACTGTTGAATCTCAGATCTGTACCTCTGAAACAAATAATGCAATATATGTTAAGAAAAAAAAAGAAGAAGAAGGTAGCAGGAGGGGAAGAATGAAGCGGGGGAAATCGGAGGGGTGGACGAACCATGAAAGACGATGGACTCTGAAAAACAAACAGGGTTCTGGAGGGGAGGGGGTTGGGAGGATGGGTTAGCCTGGTGGTGGGTATTGAGGAGGGCACATTCTGCATGGAGCACTGGGTGTTATGCACAAACAATGAATCATGGAACACTTCATCTAGAACTAATGATGTAATGTATGGGGGTTAACATAAGAATAAAATCTAAAAAAAGAAAAAAAAAAGACTAGTTTGGTTTGACAACTCAATAACACAAGTCCCTTTCCATAAGACAACCACTGCCTGCCCTTGTTACACAGCTGGGGTGCTTGATGTATATTTACCATTTCATTCTACAAAGTATTAAGAGAATGTGTACTCTGGGTCAAAATTTAACACAGCTAATTTCTACAGCTTTATCACGAAGAGGATTCAGGGACGGTTTTCGTACAGTGAGCTCATGGCTACGAGGAGGACAATGAGTGTAGTCCGGCACCACAGCCTTGGTTTGCATCAAGACACCAGAAGTTTTACTCACCACCACTTTTGCATCATTAGTGCAAATGTCAATACAGTTGGGGAAAAAGGAAGTAATGTCTTAGTATGATTGGGAATATCACCCCAGGGGTTTACGGACCACACTTTGAGAACCAGTGTGAATCGGTGAATCAATGAACCTGACCAGCTGTTAATGCTGCAAGGTAGAGAGTGGTATAATCAGATCCTTGAGAGGTAGGTGCAGGTGCCCAAGTGCAGAGTCTGGGTTTAATTCTGAGCAGGATGGGAAACCACAGAAGTGCTTTATGCAAGGGAGTGACATGATTTGAAAGCAGGCAGGATTAGGGAACAGTAATGAGTTCTCAGGTTCATTGCAGAATCAGGACAATGTTTCCCGCAAGCTGTGATAATCTGAGGAGAGGAGGATTTTGAAGTGTCTAGAATCTCAGTTGGCTGAGAAGTCAGGAGAAGAAGAAGTGGCAGGGCAAGTGGGAGAAGGGAGGAGACGGGGATTCTAGGATGGGGGAGTCAAGAAAGATGAGAAAGTGTGGGGCCTTGTTGTAGGGACACGATAAGAATTTCTTTTGTCAATTTATAATTCAGACTCTGCTGACTAGAAAAATAAAAAGAGTAAGAACAAGAACAAGGGGGCACCTGGGTGGCTCAGTCGTTAAGCGTCTGCCTTCGGCTCAGGTCACAATCCCAAGGTCCTGGGATCGAGCCCCGCATCGGGCTCTCTGCTCTGCAGGAAGCCTGCTTCTCCCTCTCCCCCTCCCCCTGCTTGTGTTCCCTCTCTCGCTGTGTCTCTCTCTGTCAAATAAATAAAAATAAAATCTTTAAAAAAAAAGAACAAGAACAAGAAGAAAGAGGATTAGAGGCTGCTCTCAGTATAAGCATCGAGCATGCACAAGAGAGCTGTCCAAAAATAAAGTCACAACAACCTTTTGCAAATGAAACAGCAGATAGTTCCATTTGGCTGGAGCCCAGATTAAAAGCATGCTAGCACAACATATGAAATCACTAAATCACCAAACACCATTCTGAGTCTTACCAGGTTTAATAGTGAACTTATCAATAGCAACTATCTCCAGAAAAGAAGTTGAAAAAAATCTAAATGCAGTCTATGAATAGGTTATGGAAGATTCTCTAATGTAACACCTCACAAACTGAAACTGGGAGCTTCACTGAAACTGATTTAGATAAGAACCTTGCTCTGTCGGTCATGAACAGCGAGAAAAGGTACGATTGATTGGCAGGCATTCTTCAGGCTGCTGGAATGTTTGGAGGGATGTGGAGACCTTAACTGGTTCTGACAATCTCTGTTCATGACCCAGAATTGCAGAGAAAAAATGGGACAAAGTCAGAAGGTGCTCTGCAACTGGGAAATACTAAAAACACAAGCATAAACCCTAAGTAATGGAAACGATGGACTTTAATTAATAGTAATGTACCAGCACAAGCTCATCACTTGTACCAAATGTAGCACAGTCATGAAAGATGCTAGTAACAGGGGAGACTGTGTTGTGGGGAGGGGGGATACCGAATATATGGGAACTCTCTGTACTTTCCACTCAATTTTTCTGTAAACCTAAAACTGCTTCAAAAAATAAAACATATTAATTAAACACACACACACACGGAATCAGATTTTCTATAAAGGAACCCAAATATAGTAGCACACACAATGCAGACGTAAGCCTGCACAAGGGGGAACAGAAAATCCTGCCATTGACGCTTGTCCTGAAATTCAGAAGCAGAAAAGCATAACAAGCCATCGGTGTTTTTGAGTTCCCGCACCTCATGGCAAAGTAAACTACCTGGGTTGTGCAGAGGTTTCAGGGAACTTTCTGCACCCACAAATGAGTTCTGGCTTATTAAAATGATATTGATCATTGACTCAATTCCTTCCCATGAGATTTTGTGTTCCTGATATTTTAAAGGCATTAGTGATTTAATTACCCCTACTGCATCTGACAGAGACATAGTTTTGGTTCCTTTTGGAAGCAGCCAAGAGGCTGAACTTCAAGTTGAGTCAGACCGCTTGTCCTACCAAGATACAAGCGGTGTTTATTTCATGCCTTGGTAAGCACTTAGGTAGACTGCATGGAATATTACTGAAATCTCTTTGAAGAAAGTTCCTTTTTTATCTCTTGTAATATCTGTCTGCAATCAGGAAGCAATATGTTTTTATGTTGTATCTAGAATATTGCCCCTATGGTTGGTTAACAATAATTCGATTTTCATTTTCCTGCAAGTCTTCACAATTCCACTTATGCCTTCATTTTGGGGGGATAAGAATGTCACTTAAAGGCCTTTCCTTTTCCCTTCACTTTCTTCACTTGGCTAAGACTTACCTGTATATCAAAATGCTGCAAGAAGGCCACTTCCCTCTGATGGCTCCCCCCAGTCACCCTTTCTCTGAATTCCTTCATTCCCTGCCTCTTGGCATTTATTATATTATAAATATTAATGTAAAGCATGGAGTCTTATGTCTGTTCTTCTCACCAAACTGTTAAAGAGAGGAACCTTGGGGCGCCTGGGTGGCTCAGTTGGTTAAGCGACTGCCTTCGGCTCAGGTCATGATCCTGGAGTCCCGGGATCGAGTCCCGCATCGGGCTCCCTGCTCGGCAGGGAGTCTGCTTCTCCCTCTCCCACTCCCCGTTTGTGTTCCCTCTCTCACTGTGTCTTTCTCTGTCAAATAAATAAATAAAATCTTAAAAAAAAAAAAAAAGAGAGGAACCTTTTTTTTTTTTTTTAAGTGGGCTCAACAACGCAGGGCTCAAACTCATGACTCAGAGCAACACCTGAGCTAAGATCAAGAGTTGGATGCCTAACCAGCTGAGCCACCCAGTCACCTCGGAACCTTCTTTTTTTAAATCACTGAGCCTCGGGTCGATAGCAGCCAAGAAACCCAATAAATTTGGGGGCTCAGCCTTTGTATCAGTATTGCTCACGTAGAAAATATTGATACCAGCAACCCTACTCACTCAGAAGGGGGTGGAGACCCAAGTGTGCACAAGTTTAGAAACTTCACAAACACTTCTGAGGCACAGCCGAAGTTGAGAGCCCCTGCAAGAAATACTACTTCCTGAACGAAATGAAGTACGGTGTATTTTTATATAGGATTAAAGGCATTTTCCTAGTCTCTTGCACATGGATTGAATAGTCCTCAACTTTATGGGAAATAGAAAATAGATTTTTCTATGCCATTCCAGAAGACTAAGCTAGCATTAGATAGAAAGTACAGGAAAGCTGATTTAGGGGCAATATGAGGACAGACTTTCTATTATTTGGAATTTCTGGAAAATGGACTAGGTTGCCTTTGATTCAGAGATTCTTGTTACTGAGAGCATTTGGTTGTTTAGAAGGGATTCATCATTGAACTAAGAGTTGGAGTATATTGCCCCTTGCATACAGAGTTTATGGTACTTTATTCTACAGAGGCATTTTCCAATCTTAGAAATGTATAATCAGCAGAGACAGGGAGCAGTTAATTCTAATGATAAATAAACCTCTGGCTTTGCAGTTCCTCCTGGGAAAGCTGCCCCTGATGTGCTAGTAAAGCTCTAACAACCAGAGCTCTGTGTGAAGGGGAGAAGAACACTGATTTGTAGCATTTGATGGTTTCCATGATGTAAATATTTCCACCATGATGGATCTCAGGCTACCAATGTGACATTATTTGGCTCAAAACTTACCCGGAAATGTAACATGCTGTCTTGAGACCTAGTTCAACACACCACTGAAAAGCTGCCCTCTTTTCTCCTCATTTCTTCCATTCCTCTTCATCTTTTATCACCATATAATTCATGACTAGGAATAATTTAAGTTGAAACTCCAAGAAAATTCATCTCACTTCTTTAAAATCTGGAGTTCTTATTTGAATCAAGCAACTGGGAAATATTCATTCAGGGACAAATAGTCTCAATGCAGAGCTTTAGCACATACTTGTAATGCTTTACCTCCCAGCTCCCACTCCAATTTTAATATTAAACTCAAGTAAAAGGTCATCTCCTCCAGGAAGCTGTCTCTGAACATCAAGATAAAGCTCTGTACATCTATGGATCTTTAAAATTGCAATTCTCACCACCCTTGTATTTATTTGTCGAATGTGCTTCTTCCCTACTATAATGTGCCCCTAAGGGCCGGAAGTGAGTCCGTCCCGCTCACTACTGAATTTTCTGCACTAGCAGAGTGCCTCATACAGAGAAGCTACATATTCAGTATTTGTTAGATAAATGAACATATCATAAAATACAGCTGGATATTTTTTTAAAAGTCTAGGTAGGGAATGAAGATGACTATGTGCTCTTCCCTCCTCCACCACCTTTGAACTCTGTGACTTTGAGCTCTAATTCCTCAGTTTGCTGGTCTTCAAGCGGAGATACTGATACTTACATTTTGGTTTCTCAGAGATTAAACTAGGTAATTTATTAAGGAAAATTATCTAAAACTTGGAAATAAAGGTGAAAAGATGACTGTATTACTTTTTGTTGTTGTTGTTGTTTTGGTCACATAGGGCACTTTCAACCAAATCTACCCAGATGTCACCTCATGTTCAGGAGAATTCCAAGTTTGTTTGATTTATTTGTTTCTATTCATTAGGGCCCAGACTCTGTGCAGTTAGAGATTAATTTGTAGAATATGGTAAGCTGCAAATGATTTCTGTCTGGTCGAAAAAGATAACCTTCAAAGTTACACAGCTTTATTGATCTATAGGACACTAATCAATTTTGAATATAATTTAGTAAACTTATTTTAGCACTACCTTACTGGCTGACTGAATAAATCTCTCATCCTCTAATGCTCTTTGAACCAGCTTTTCCATCTTGTTGGTACTTTTGATAAGGAGTTAATAAATCTTTGATAAATGTTCATTGTGTATTTATATGTGAGTCATGTTCTTAGGTTCCGGAAAAATATACTTTGACAATATATAAGG
Organism: Mirounga leonina; assembly: GCF_011800145.1. Taxonomy (NCBI): domain Eukaryota; kingdom Metazoa; phylum Chordata; class Mammalia; order Carnivora; family Phocidae; genus Mirounga; species Mirounga leonina. The sequence goes on along the minus strand of NW_023270855.1, from coordinate 29,098,928 downwards.
ACTTATCATAGAACTTGGCAGTTCAGTGCTAAGTGTTAGTCCTGGTCTTTGTCTCCAGGACTCAGTTTCCACATGTATAAAGAGAAAAAGTTGGGCTGATGCTTATCAGGGTCCAATCTGCTTCATGAGCTATGATTCTGGCTGCTAATGTGAATGAGACCCATCGGACAGGAATACGTGAGATGTAAGAGATGTGTCTTCCTGAGGGTGAGAGGACATACACTACTGTATTCACAAGACTGATAACTAAGAGCCACAACCAAGGGCTGACCTCTCAGTCTGTCTGCAGTATGTTTACTGCCCTGAGGGCTCACAGCAGACAAAACCACCAGCCCTTTTCCACTAAGTGGTCCGCTGCCAAACATGTGAGAGCAGCGAATCTGCAGGAAGGAAAAACTTGAGGGTTTCTTAATAAATTTGCCAATTTCTATTAAATGAATAAAATCCTTCAAAGACTACTAAAATACTAATGGTCAGCGAAAAAGAATTAAATTATCTAAATAGCTGTATATCTAATAAAGAAATTTAGTTCCCAATTTAAAACCTTCCCACAAAGAAAATTCCAGGGCCAGATGGCTTCACTAGTAAATTTTACCAAACATTTAAGAAAAAACACAGGTGGTAAAAAAATTCAGAAAACAGAAGAGAATATACTTCCCAACTCATTGTATAAAGCCAGCATTACCCTAATACAAATATGGGATAAAGATAATAGAAGAAAAAGAAGGCCAACATCCCTCACAACTATTGACACAAACCACTTAGAGCATTTTAATAAATCAATTCAAATAATATATATATAGGAGGATAATACATCATGACCAAGTAGGGTTTTTCCCAGGATGGAAGGTTGATTTAACATTTGAAAATGAATCAATACAATTCACTATATTAATAATCAAACATGCAGCCTTTTCATTTAGAACTCAGTATGTCCCTGCTTATTCAGTTTATATTTTATGTCCTGAAATGTTTCATGGATTTTTTTTTCATAAAAATTTTACATATCTTCTATCAGATTAATTCCTCTGTAATTTATATCATTTTGTTAATTCCAGAACTTGTTTTTCTCCCCACGTTTCAACTCTTTTAAATCGATGGTGTCTTCTGAGAGAGATGTTATCTTACAAATAATAACAAACATAACTTTTTATAGTCAATAGTTAATGAAACTTACCAATGTATTTTATCAATTAAAACAAATCAAATAACCAGGTCCTTATATTTTGGAAATTCATACTTAAATATTTATAGATGTAATGATGTTGTGTCTGGGATTTGCTTCAAAATAATTCAGTAGGGAGGCATGAGGACTATAGATTAGCCATGAAGTGACGATTAATAAGCTGGATGAGTGCATGAGGGTTCATTACACTACCCTCTCTACTTGCATATACATTTGCTATATGTATAATTTAGAAATAGTTTTTTTAAAGATAGTGAGTGATCTCACTCTGGTGGTAGTGATGGTTGGGGTGAGGGTAGGGAATATCAGTGACCAGGGTTATTTGTGGCAATTTAACTTCCCCACCATGATACTGAGTCTCGACCTCCTAACACCATGAGTTTCATGCGATTTTACTGTACTTCAAATATTAAAAAAACTGGATTTTGAATGTCATACACTTTAAGCCTGGCTTTTCCCATCCAGCAATTTCTTTGGTTGATACCAAAGTTGCCTTCTTATAGAACTACAGTTCATAATGCAGTTCACCCAGTTCTTAATAGTAAGATCTCTGGGCACTCCTCAAACTAACAGAACCCATACAAAGAATGCAAATGTGATGCCTTAAAGACCCATCGACTTCCCACCACCCATCACTGTCTGGGGTAATTAAGCTGATGATAACAGGATTGGCATAGTCAGTAGAAAAATGGCAGAATCAACACTTCCACTCTTACTCCTCCTCAGCCATATTATAAGGTAAAAACAAAGATCAGCTCCTCAAATTTATCAAGCCACCAGCCCTCCCCATTTTAAAATTATGAGGAAAAATATTTGATGTATGGATAATCATCAACACTGAAATATGCTCTATGCATACTATCATGAGACATTAGCTAATGATATGAAGCCATCACAATTAGCAAGACATATAAAAACCAAGCATCTAGAACATAAAGATAAACTCTTAAAAACTGATGTTCTGAAGAAAGCAATTTGAAAGCAGAAACTGTTTTAGAAATGATTCTTTTATGGTGTGCTGCCAGGATGTATCCATATACTTGATGGACGTATGAAAATCTCTTTAAAATATTGGAAGCAATTTTATAAACATGATTAATCAGTTTCCAGAGGTTTTGAAATAACAGTTTCTGTAAGTTTTAAACAAACTTTTTAAAAATATGAAGATAGAACATTTGTTGAAGAACGAAAGACTGGCATTGGGAAAGACAGCAATTTACTAACTGGATTTCAATAAAAATCCTTGCATAATTGGTATATATAACTGAAACATGGATATCTTGATTTCAAATGTGCATCCAATGATGCCCATTTTCCCATTTGGATCTAAGGATCTTTTTGAAGAATCTTTGCTAGGTATGACCAAGTAATGGAAAAAAACCTCAGAACTGGGCCTTTTAGTTACCAATCCAAACACACTGAACAAAAATTTTCAAAAATACTGAAGCATATTTAAACATATTACTTTCACCAAAACATTAATTATAATTATCTTTTCATGGGATCAAAAATACTTTGTTCCATTAATAAATGTGACAACATCAATCACTATTTCATCTTTGTTTCATCCTTCTTAATTTATTCCTTATATATATTTTTTTATTATGTACATAGTATACTAGTATAAAATTAGTTATCAAGAAATAAATACAGAGTATCCTCAAAATGTTTTACTGATGGGCATGTGTTAAAAATGTTTGAAGACCATGGATATAGTGATTAAGGGTCTTCATTCTGAAATCAGTTTGAGTTTGAATTCTGGATCTATTGCCCAGTAGATATGTGGCCTATGGACAAAAACCCGGCCTCTCTAAGCCTCACTTTGTCTATAAAATAGGTATATTAATAGTGTCTCTATCAGGATTATTGTAAATAGTAAATGAGAAAACGTACACAGTTGTAGTTCTCCCCTTGGAACATAGTATACCCAAGCGTGAGGTCATCACGGTCACCATGGTCATCATGGTCATCACCACAAAGTCACCCTTCTCTCTGGTCACTACCATCCAAGTTATGCTCTAAATAATAAAACTCCAGTAAACTTCAGTGTGTCTTTGAGGGAATCTCACAGTTGTATAAGAAATTCCATAACTTATTTTGGCAGTTTTATTAAAGGCACAGCTGCTCAACTAGGTCAGGAGTACCTCAAGGCTCACTTGAACGACATGGGGCATACCACACACAGTCAACTCTGAGATAATGGAAGGGCAGAGGACGCAATACCTTTCCTCACTAGTTGGCTCCCTTAATTTGTTTACAAAGTGTTTAAATGAAAAATAAGAGGCCCTTGGAAGAAGTCAGACAGGGCACTGTTCTTGTCACCATACATATTCTTTCCCCAGTTTCCGCTCAGTTTCTGCTTATGCAGCTGATTCACATGGTTTCTGTCTCCCCAGATTTCCTCGATGAGAACAAACTGAATGAACAGAAAGTTGAAGGAAGTATGCACTTTACAGTGTGGATACCTAGGAAGTTGGTGACTCATGGAAAATTATTTATTTCTCAATGTCCACTTGAATAAGATTCATGCCTTCAATCCATGTATTTTAAAGACCTATCAGAATGACCTGGAAGACCCAGAGAGTTGCCTTTTAAAGTTCTGCCGAGCCATTGCACGTGTACTTTAGTCCCTGTTCTAGCTCCTGATTCAATGACATGACTTGTTGCTAAAGAGACTTTCCTGCAGACAGTGCCTCTCTTAAATAACAAGGTTATTAGTGTGCTTTTAATCAGATGACTTGTTTATTTGAATAATCTGCTGTCTCGCTCCTCTCTGTGTGCTCAACCAGAGAGCTAATGAATACAGGCAAAATAAATCTCCTCTTACAAAAGAAAGCAGGATTTCATTCAGATATTTTTCCAAGAAGGCTTTAAAAATAAATTCCACTGAACTTCAAATTTGAAAGGCTCGTGGCTTCGGGTGTTTTTCACTGATCTTCAATAGGACTACAAATAGGAAACAAATTTGGGTTGTAATATTGATCTGGCTACATATTCAATCCTGGTGATTTGGCAGTCATTCCAGTGATCAGAAAATATGTTCTCACTGACTTCTGCCAAGAACGGGACTCGCTTCTGAATAGTTCGTTTTGTGGGGCAGGTTGTGGTAGTCTGAAGCGCAGGTCTGAGCTCCAAATAGAACAGCTCTACAATTTCCACTATGTTATCCTGGACAAATTAATGAACTCTCCAGCATCTGTGGATTAATATCACCTATGTTTGTGGTTATTGTGAGGATTAAATAAGATAGTATGTATAAATGCAGACTTCCCAACCAAAAATAAACACTCATTTTATGCAAGGTTTTATGAGTATCATGATGATCATTATTATCACCAGCACTATTTACCTGATTATCATGAAGTAATCTGACGCTTTGAAGTGAGAACAGAGATGCTTTGGTTATCGTTCTAGTTCCAACATTTTTCTGGATCTCTGGCATGCCAGAAGCATTTGCTATGAGACTTTGGGTTTTATTTTCTCCAAGTGGAAAATGGTTCAATAAAATCTGCTGAAAGCTTTCCCCAAGTGGTAAGCTCAGCAGAATTTAATGAACTAATCTCTTAGAATTTGGAAGCAAATGTCAAGTCGATAAAATAGAACTATGGGGACATAAAACTGTACACATTCAGTTCTCAGACACTGGTGTTCATGAAGTTCTGGTGACAATGGCCACTGCTTACTGGGTGTTCATTCTGAATCTAGATTTGGTGCTAAGAGCTTTATGTGCACTTATGGGCTTTTCTTGCCAAACTTGAGAAGTGGGCACTGCTGTAACCAATGAGGAAATCAAGACCTGGGGAGACGGAGAAATATGTCCTAAGTCACAGAGCCAGGATAAAAGATGCCAAGTTCCAACCCAAAGCCAATCTTTTTAATAACCCCAATGTATTTCTCTGAAAAGAGGAGGAGTGTGTGAGTCCAACCAGCAGACACACTAAAAAGCACTTAGACCGGAGATGGCATACCTGTTAACATTTTCTTTGTTTTTCATAAATTCAATAGTATTTTGCCCAGACTTATTTGCCCCAGTGGGTTGCATTCTTTGAGCATAAAAATCATTTTGTCTAATCCTCCCATTTTGCAGATGGCTAAACGAAGGCTCAAAGAGGAGATGTAATTTGCAGTTGGTACTAGTTAGAGCTGGTGTTAAATATACAGTGATATTTGCTGAACTACTGTAAATCTAGTTTTCTTTTTCCCCACTGGATTATCTATGACTGAATGACATAGTGATCACTAAAATATAACACTATTTACTTACATTTCTTTGTATCCTGTCAAAGATATAATGGAGACATTAGATATCAGAAATAAATTGCCCAGAATGGAAACAAATAGGGCTACAAGATTTATAAAGTAATTTCTTTTTTGTATCAGTGGTACCTATTCATTATAGAAATGTAGAAAATACAAATAAGAAAAAAGAATGAAATTTATTTAGATCACCTCTATAGTGCACTGACTCAGAGACACTACTATAAATTTGGTGATTATGTAGACTTATTTTTCTGTGTTTGATTTATAAAAATATACATCACAAATATATATACATATATATATATCTCACATACTCTTTTGCAATATCATGCACATTTTCCCAAATCACTATATAAGGTTCTAAATCATTTCTAGTGGCTACAGTAATATTACTATTGTGTGGTGATATCAAAATTTATTCATGTGAATCACAACTGATCAACATTTATGTTGTTACTTTCTTATTTATTTTAAACAACCCTGTAATGAATGTCATTGTAGGAAAAATTAACATAACCTTCTTTAGGATAAATTCCTAAGAGTAGAACTGCTTAGTCAAATGTTTTTAAAAGATTTTAAGCTTTCTGATGCAAATTTTCGAATTCCCCTCCAGAAGGCTCATACTCATGTATGTAAGAGAAAACATAAAGATAACCTCCCTGAGGATATGGACTGTGGCTACTTTATTCAAGGTTCTATCTGCAGAGCCTAGAACAGTACCTAACACATAGTAGGCCCTTAAAAGTTTATAGGTTAATTATACCAGAGAGTACTGGGTTTGCTGATCCACCCTCATTGTTTGTTTTCTGAGTGTCATTAGAACAATTTCAGTAAAGTTCTGGTGCTTTTGGAGTTGTGACAATCCTGTGGCTTGTTTTTTTTTTTAAAACCAAAACCAAAAAGTGTCTTTTTCTTTTTTCTCAAGCACAGAGGTTGGATCCTAAGTAAAAAAAAAAAAAAAAAAAAAAAAAAAGTAAATATATTTATCAGTATTATTTGTGCAATATTGCCATTTCCCTTCAAAGATTTGGGTATCTAATGTATGGAAAGGATAACCTATAAAATGATGAGAAAAGAGACTTTTTTAGGCCAATGAAATGACGTATGAATGTTTTGGGGACTCTTAAAGTGGGTTAATTTTCTACATTAACTGAATATTCTATAGCAATGTGGTCAATAGGACTTTTTGCTATGATGGAAGTGCTCTATATTTGCCTGTTAACATGGTAGACAATAGCCACATGTGATTTTTCAGCACTTGAAATGTCACTAGTGTGATTGAGAACCTGGATTTTAAATTTAATTGTTTTAATGAATAGCTACATGTGGCTTGTGGCTACCTCACTGGACAGCTCTGGTTGGAGTATTGCAGTGTGAAGTGTGGTCCACAGACCAGCAGCATCAACATTTCCAGGGAGCTTATTAGAAATGGAGAAACTCAGGGTGCCTGGGTGGCTCAGTTGGTTAAGCCTCTGCCTTTGGCTCAGGTCATGATCCCAGGGTCCTGGGTCTAGCCCTGTTGGGCTTCCTGCTCTTCAAGGAGTCTGCTTCTCCCTCTGCTCCCCCGACCCGTTGTGCTCGCTTGCATGCTCTCTCTCTCTCAAATAAATAAGATCTTAAAAAGAAAAAAAAAGAAATGGAGAACCTCATTCCCTACCTGAAACCTACTGGACCAGAATCTGCATTTTAACAAGCTCCCCCAGGTGATTCATACGCAAACTGACTTATAAGAAGCACCGCTGTAGAGACAACTGTTCAGATTTCCATTTCACTCCAGCTGTCAATCAAGCACCCACTGACCTTTTGATCAGTCAGCAGGTACCAGTATCTGTCCATGGCCCCAGGCACTGGACTAGGCCCAGCTGGGAAACTAGAGAAGGGAATGGAATGGGCATTAGGTGGTAGAGCAGGGCAGTTAAGAGCATGAGCTTGAGATCAGACTGTTCTAGCAATACTAAATGAGAAACTCAATTTACTTCTCTGAGACATTTCTCCATCCTCTAACAATTAGTTTGTAAAGATTGTATAATGTACATTAAGTGCTTATTAGCACATATCTGGCACATGGCAAGTGCCCAATAAATGGTCATTTTTGTTCCTATTTTAATTATCAAGGTCCTTAAGATGCAGCTACAGGAGATTCTCTCTCTTCAACCAGTTATTTAGATGAACCCTTCTGGTAGATGAGAGTGTAAACTATATAGGCCATGCTGAAAAGACACTGTGGCTTCTCATGTGGCTTCATTCTCAGGGAATCTTACTCTTCCCAAACTCAGCATTATGAAGAAATAGACCCTCTGTGCATAGATACATTTTTCATTAAAAGAAATATCATTAGGTAATCCATTCATGTGAATAATAAGTTTATTATTCACTTTTTTTAAAAGATTTTATTTATTTATTTGAGAGAGCGAGAATGAGAGAGAGAGAGCATATGAGAGGGAGGAGGGTCAGAGGGAGAAGCAGACTCCCCGCCGAGCAGGGAGCCCGATGTGGGGCTCGATCCCGGGACTCCAGGATCATGACCCGAGCCAAAGGCAGTCGCTTAACCAACTGAGCCACCCAGGCGCCCTATTATTCACTTTTTAAAGACCATGTCCTGTGCCACAGGACCAATGAAAGCTCACATGGTGATTTATTTATTTAACAAATATTTACTGATAACTTTGGGAGGCAGTATGCATAGAGATTTAGAGCATGGATTCTGGAGCCCAACTCCCTGGACTGGAAACCCAGCTCTACCACCTACTAGCAAATTTTTCCTGTGCCTTCTTCTCTTTATCTGTAGAATGGGAATAATAGCAACAACAACTGCATAGGGCTGTGTAAAAATTAAACGAGTTGACACATTTAAAGTACTCAGTAGAGTGTCAGGTACATGGCAGCTCAGTAAATATAAGCTAGAAAGACACTAGAGGTAAATAAAACATACATCTACCTTAAAAAACAACTCAGTAGCCAAGTGACTTAAAAAAAAAAAACTGCCTAAAGCTTATCTGTCAAGGAAGTGTTTGTTTTTTTTCTTCACAAATTAGTTCTGCCCCTACTTTGTCCAGTTTTTAAACCAAATGTGGCAAGAACTTGTGAATGCCCATGACAACCAGCATTTACAATGCTAGTGAAACATAATGCACAAAATTGAATATGGTGCAGAATATGGCATCACTAATTAACTGATTTCTTATAACGAGTATATTAATTGGTAGTTTCCCTCTGTGATTTCTTTGGGGGTCAACGCTGCTGTTAAGGGTGAAATAGTTATCCTTATAAAGCAGGCTCCTTCTGGATTCTCTGTAACTGAATCTTCTGGGAAAACATCCAACACAGACCTGAATTATACAGAATCAAGGTTTTTTTTTTTTTTAAGTTTATTTTTATTTATTTATTTAAGTAATCTCTACACCCAACATGGGGCTTGAACTCACGACCTCAAGATCAAGAATCACATGCTCTTCCAAGTGAGCCAGCCATGTACCCCCCAGAATCAGTTTCTCTGGTGCTGCTGACCAAACTTATCCATGAGCTGAATTAAAAATTATGGAAGAGATTGGAGAACAAAATTCCACATTTGAGCTACTATATGCAGCAGACCATCCCATTAAGCATCCTTTTTTCACTTGCCAGCATTACTGTGAACCCAGAACACAGACCTTTCGACACACAACACTGCCAGAGAATGACTGCACCGAACAACAGGGGACACTTCTCTTGACTCATCCTGACCCTGGCTACAGAAAAGTGGTTATCTCTGATTGATCAGGGGCAGCATTGTTTTCTGAGGGTTGCTGACCTTGTTTTTGGAGAATTTCAACAGATATGTTTATGGATTTCCCATTTTCAGAAGAAATTAAAGAAAAAACAGAAACCATCTTGAGCACTTGGTTTGTGTATGTGTGTGTGTGTGTATGTACGTGCATGTGTATTTGAGAATTTTGTTCCTCTGAATCACTACTATAAAGTGCAGCTAACACTGTGGAAAAGCCTTGGAAAAGCAGGGGCTCCAGTTAACACCTAGTTTGTTGAATGGGCCTGTGCAGCACTCTGGGCTGCCCCAGAGACCAGAGTGCAACACAAGACCCTGGGAAGCGTGCAACCAAAGACTCCGGCACATGTATGCCCCCTTTTTCTTAACGCCCCACAAACAAACAAAACTTAAAAACAAAATCTGCCAAAATGAATGTATGAATAAATGGGCTAGTTGGCAACCCAGATGATAACTCTAATGTAAACAAAAAGGATGACAGAGCAAGGATTAAGAGCTTGTGCTCTGAAATCAGTCTGGGTTCAAATGCTAACTCTCCCACCAACTAGCAGGTCAGGTAAAGTCTCTGCAGTTTCCTCATGTGCAGAATGGGAATAACAATCTTACCCACCTGATAGGTGGTTGCAATAAGCGAGTAAGTTCGTGATAGAAGCTTGCATTTACATCAGCATGTGTGGAGAGCTATTGGAAGCACTTTTCATATATGACCTAATTACTCCTCACAATGGTCCACTGGGCAGCATTATTATCCCTTTTTCCCCTCATGTTAGAGATGAGGAGATGAAGTCACGCAAGCTTGGTAACCTGCCAAAAGCCACAGAGCTGGGGAGTGCAGGAATGCAGTGAGTATTTGAACTCAGGGAGTCTAACTCCAGAGGCCATGTGTTCACCATGGTGCTGAGTTGCTTGGCATAGTCAGTGGTACAAGTAACTGATGCTATTAGTTTTTATTGTTCCTGGAGTTATGCTGGACAGTAATGAGACACTGAGGAGAAACCATTGCTAATGTCCCTTATGCCATTACCTGTCACTTCCTAGGGAACGGAGGTCCCTGCTGATATTTTTTGGCCTAGAAAGTCTGTGGTTTGTGTTTACAAAGCAGGGCAAAGTGGTAAAGAATGCAAGAGCCCTTCCTAATGAACGTTCTGGTCTCTGCAGCTTAGGTGAAGAATTTTTCAAAATCTGATTTCTCCCTTCCTGTTCTGTACATCAGTTTATGAAATGTGGATGCTGGAAATTAACCTGTGGGGGGCTCTCATTCAAATGCTTATCTCCCTGCCAGAGCCTTGTACGCTGGAAGGGGTCCTTTCTCTGGGGGGGTCCTCTGAGTCCTCTGTCTCAGAGTTACTGACAAGTGACTCTTATTTGTATGGACCATTTTCCTTCTGAACTCAGGCCCTTCACTTCCCCAACCTGACTTACATATAATGATAGAACATCTTTTCCTCAAAATCTTGAACTTTGTCCCACCTCAGGGCCTTTGCACATGCTAGAACAACCTCTTACCAGCTCTCGGCAAAGTGAGCCCCCCTTCTTACCCTTTAGGCACCATCTCCAAAATCTTCTTCTTGAAGAGACCTGCTCTGACCATCCAATCTCAATTTCTCCCTGACCACCCTTTCATTACCTTCACTTTAGTTCTTCATAGTACTTACCTTTTTATTTATTTTTTAATAACCTAGGTATACATCCTAGAAGTAAGCTCCATGAATTAGGGTCTTTTTTATCTTGTTCATCACTGCACTTCCTATATTAGCACATGGATATTCAATAAACATTGATTCAACAAATACATAAATGTGCCCCTCTTTGCATTAGCTGTATCCCTCAGATCTGTCTTCTTGCCTCCCTAGAATTGTACTTTATGGTTTTTCCTATCTCATTAAATTCCCATTTCATTTTCTTCCTCATGGCCCCTCATGCATTGATTTATTCATTCAACAAATATTTATTGACTGCCCACAATTTGCCAGACAGTGGGGCACAAAGATGAATAAAATACATTCTGGTGCTTGTAGAAGTTTTAGTCTACTGGCTGAGGTAGATGATTTCAAAAGAAAGTTCTGACTACCATTGGTATTAAAGGGTGCAGAGGACTCTTAGCCAAACCTGTGCAGTGGGTAGGGGGGTACGGAGTAAACTTCTTGCAGGACATGAAAGGGAAGCCAATTTTTGCAAGACAAGTGGTAGTCAATTAAAGAAATTTGGGACAGCTATTCCAGGAAGAAGGAACAGCATGAACAAGGGTACAGAAATCATGATGGTGGAGAAACTCTAAGTGGCTCGGTATTAGATGGTTAGGTCTATGAAGTGATGGCACGGACCTGACCACAGATGGTCATGAATCATGTACTACAAAGCTTGAACTTGATTCTTGAAGCAATGGGGAGCTACTGAACATTTTATTCAGGAGAGTAAATCTCCAGGGAAGGTATTAAGTTCTTTGGGTTTTTAAGAAGCAAACTTAAAACTTCATTTCCTTGAGCTCCTAAAGAGCAGCCATTTACACTTGGTCAAGTTGAAAGAAGGAGCAATGAAGTCCAAGAAGGAGTTACATAAGAAGACAAATGCTGTGTTTAAAAGACATTAAAATTTGTTCTGCAGCAGGCGTATAGCAGACAGAGTCTAGGCCTGAGCATAATTGCAACTCTTTTTTTATACTGGCATCATTTGCTTAAACTAAAAGATGATTTCACTCTGATTGGAAACCATTTCTGATTCAACTTAAATGACCTGCATAAATATCTTATAACCACTCAGGATCAGCATATTTTGAGAATAAGCTAGGCTACTTAATAAACTTGTATGCTTCAGTGCTGCAGAGAAAAAAAATAAGATTTGAATAAATGAAGGGAACGTTGGAATCAAAAAGATGTGTGATGGAAATTCTTTGAATAAACAAACCATTGCTACGGCAACACTAGTTCCCATGCATTTAGTCGTTAGGAATCACCTACCAATTAAATAAATCCTGGTGTATTTCTAAGTTTAACTCACCATTTTTCTCAAAACTCTAAGCCTGCCTACCAATGGCATAATTTTTCCTTATTCTAAGAGAAAAATAAAAGTAAGATGAGGGTGGGAAACAGTCTGGGGAAATTAATTATGTACAGAGTGAATCTGTATTTTATCCAACCCAAAATTTTCCTCCCAGAAAACCAAAATTCTGCAAGGAATGTCCAAAAAAAAAAAATAGTCTTTTAACTCCATACTTTTTTATTTTTCAGTTTTTTGTTCTTTCTTATACAGTGTGCCTGCAAATTGTGTCCCAGTTTGGCTATGTTTGATTTTCTCATGGATAGTGATCAAGTTGTTGGCTTCTACATGACACTCAACATCCAGCACTTTGTATATAGGAGATGCTAAAAAATCATTGAATACTGAATGAATCAGTCAATCAATTCTCATTTCACTTTTCTCCTGCCTTGTGTATAAGAAAGATATTGCCATGAAGGCAAATTTAAAAGGTTTCCTGCAAGCTACTTATAACAAAAGACTCTTTTGGGACTGCAGAATGTGCGTATGTAGTTTTTTAAACACCATCATGAAGAATATAAGCAAAACTTCATGTTTAACATTCATTCATTCTACAAATCCTGAGTGTCTACTGTGTTTCTGGCACTATTTTTGGGACTGTTGAATACATGGGAGGTAGATAATATACAAGTGAGTGTTAAATAAATTAAACATTCCTCATTTAGATAAGTGAAATTTATGACATAAACAGGGATATAAAATTTCCACTCATTTTTTTTAAAGTTCAGTCCAAGTGTTACCCATGTGAAGCTCCCCGCAATGTCCCTAGGATATGTTTGTTACATTTCCCTATATTTTTTCATTAAACTTTCCATTCAGCTTTTCCTTATATTTTTCCATTGTATTTTAATTACTTTGTATTCTAATAACAGGCTGGCTTGTCAGTATTTACACCAGAATAGGAATAAAAATCTCACACATAGGAGATTTCCCTTAAGAATTTGCTGATGAATACCTGCCCTGGCTCTTAAAGTATCACAATCTCCCAGGTGCTGATGGAGAATCCACTGCCATGAGCCTTTCTAGATATCAGAAGATATTTTGGCATCGACCTCATGATCTACTGCTGGTGTCACCCTATAGAATTGCTCTCCCAAGTTTGCTGCTTGTCATTTCCCAGCATCCTGCTGCAACTGTCCATCTCCGGACAGCCCATATGGGTCATGTATTTCTAAACTGCCCACGTTCTCTGTGAAAAGACCAGCAGCACTTCACACCATTGCTGACAACACTTTACCCTCATGCTTTGAGGGACCATGTATTTCTTAAATACAAAGTTAAAGTGCCAAATAATGGGGGTGGTTGCTGAGAGTTAATTCAGGACCCTGGCTTTTGCAACTAAGGATTCATCTGTCCAGTGTTGGCTATAAAGCCTGGCAGTGAAGTGCTCCAACTTTGGAGACAGACTTCCTAACTTCAGATCTGCACTCTGTCACCTACTCTCCCGGTAAGTTCACTTGTGAAACACTCTTCCTTGACATCTTGGGAAGAGGAAAGATTATACCTTTACAGACCCAATCTAAATTCTTTCTATTTTTATATAGCAACTTGTTTCTTCCATGGCAAATATTCAGATGTAAGTATATTTTGTAAAGCAGCAAGGTCATGTTAGGGTTGAGGGCAGAGATTCTGGAGTCAAATAGACCTATATTCAAGTGTTGGCTCTGCCATTTTCTGCACATGTGACCTTGGGGAAAGTTGCTAAACCTATCTGAGTCTCTACTATGTTTATGTATAAACGTGAATAATGCTACTTCTAGGGTTGTCATGAGGGTGGAATGAGATTATGTACATAAAGGGCTCGTCCCAATGGGAAATGGGAGCTCAATAAATGCTGGCCACCGCCATTACCACCATTGTTGGGAAGTGACTCTCTAAGGTGTTTCTGCGATTCTTGTGACCACGTTTGTTCTTGATTACCCTTTTGAGGGTATCTATATTTTGGAAGAGAGAGATAGTGTTTCACAGCAGGGTGGAGGGAAGATTTGTTTCCTGACCAGACTAATGAAGATACCAGCTCCCTCCAGGTCAGAGACTGGGGAGGTTTGCAGGTAACACCTTATAAGGTTGGGGTTTCCTAAGCTTGGGGCTCCTCAGCTGTAACACAGACTCACTGAAGTATTGACTTGGACTCCTCCATGTCACCCTCATCAGACATGGAAAACATGGGGAACCAGTATAAGTAGGAAGCATATGTCCCCTGCTGTGCCTTTTGTGAGTAGGAAAGTCTTTAGCCATTGACACAGGAATTTTGGGTCATCTGCCAACATCTGTGAATCTCTGGCAAGTTAACTTGCTAACTTTCAAACAGAGTAAAATCTCAGACCCTTCACAGTTCTTGACAATCATCATTATCATCATCATCATCAGTCTTTTGAGTGAAAAAAATGTTGAAAGCAAATATTAAGGTCTTTATCCTAAGTGAAGCTCCTTGTATGATTCAGGGGAACCACACCCTTTGAAGACACTAATCACTTTAATATATGGACTATGATTAATTTATTATACTCAGAATCATGTAAAAAATGAAAATTAAATGAACTGGGAAGATATTTTATCTATCTATCTATCTATCTATCTATCTATCTATCTATCTATCATCTATCTATTCATTTAGGGTGCACACAGTGGGTGGAGAGAGCAGGGGGAGGAAAGGGAGAGGGAGAGAGAACCTTAATCAGGCTCTACACCCAGCACAGAGCTTGCTGTGGGGCTTGATCTCACGATGCTGAGATCATGACCTGAGCCAAAACTCAAGGATCAGTCACTTAAACAACTGAGACACCCAACACCCCTTACTGAGAAGATATTTTAAATGCCAGTTAACTTTGAGTGTGTTTACTGGACATGAATTAACCTGACTGATTATATAGAATTACATTTAAGTTACAAATTGCAGATTTGTGCTTTCCTCATTAATATAAACAGGTCCATTTATTTCTGCTTGTTTTGAAGGCACAGAGTTCAACACCAAGCCGTCTGTGCAATTTGGTATATATATTGTACTGCCACGATCTTGTTGAATGTGTTTCCTAATATCCTTTTTATCTATGTCATTTTAGTTAAATGATTTGGAATAAACCAGAACAACAACAAAAAGATTAAAACGTTACTCCCAGAAAACTCATTTACAAAACATTCTTCCTTGATGTCTCAGCAATAAAACAATGTTAGACCTAGAGCCCCCAATTTAATTTCCCTTCTTTCTATTTTTATGTAAGGCCCTAGTTTTTCACATCATGGGAACATAGTCTAGCTATAAGTGTTATGGTGGTAGGCTGGGGTCGAGGATAAGGATGAAATTGAATGAGTTAAATGGACCTTGGTTCACATCCTCAATCCATCTCTTACTAACGATGGAGTGTGAACCTTGAGGATCTCATCCATAAAAAAGGCATTATAACACATACCTCAAAGACTTACTTAGACATTTAACTGAGAACATGAACACTACTTAAGTGTGTGTCTATAAAATAAAAAAAAGAATAAATGATCTACTTTAATACACACCACTGATGGCAAGAATTTTTTTGGCGGATGTACGGCTGAATTAAAAATAATCCCTGCCAACAGCTGCTTTTTGGCTTTATGACTTTTGCTTACATAGAATTTATATTTATTTGCCAATGGGGATGAGGTTAAAGATATTGTCTTCTATACTGTCCAGTGAAGTCTCAATGAAGACCTGAGTAAAACATTTCTTTCATGCCTAACTTCCCAGATAATCTTATCTTGCCCAAGGAATTTCTATTCACATGATTAGTCATGTTTTGCTATGGACACCTAAATGAAGCTCTAAATGAAATCTGTGGCTCAGTGCTTAAAATCCGGGAATTCCAACCTCATCATATTAATCAGGATACTGCTAGCCTCCATTTATTTAGTGCCAATAATGTGCGAGGAGTTTTTCATAAATCATATTTACTCTTCACATTGATCCTATAAAGTAGGTGTCGTTACCCCATTTTGCAGATAAGAAAGCAGGTTCAGTCAAATGAAGAAGTTTGTTTAGGGTTACAAGGGAAGTGAAGCTAATTGGGTGGTTCTGACCTCAAAATTTATGTTCTTTCCACAATGTCATACTACTTCCAGTTTTGATCACCTAGGCTGTCTAGAGTGTCCTGGATCCTGATTTTTTTCCTCTTTGTCATTATTTGTTTTGTCGGACACAATCCTGTAGGCATCACTCTTCCGTCACACTTTGCTTGTGTTAACACATGATTTTCCATCCAGTGAGGCTTTCATGAAGACAAAGATACAAATTGGCATATTTACCCTCCAAAGCTGAGCTAAACAGCGTAAGTCTATTCCATGTAAGCAAGTAATATGTATCAATGGAAATTAAACATGATTCAACTACAGGACACATGCATTTTGAATATAACCTACTGTGTGCAGTGTGGGCAGCTGCCAATGATGCCAAATTAAGGCCCATGTGCACCCACATGCACACATCCAAACCTAGACACCAGTAAAACACAGAACCTTGGGCTTCATGAGATAGTCAGCCTGCCTGCCGGGCTTTGCACACATTCTCTGCCTGGAGGGCTTTACTTGTCTTGACCTTCTTCACCTAATTCATGTCTATTCATTCTTCATATCCCTGAACAGCTTCATATCCACTGAGCAGTTTCCTACTCCCCTCACTCCAAGACTAGGTCAAACTTCCCCAATCCCCCTAAGAGGTACAGAGCACCTTCCCCTTCAAAGTGGTGGTCAGAATTGTCCTTTGACATTTATTTGTGTGATTCCTTGATTGGCTTCTCTCTCCTCTCAACACCTTAAACTCCATGAGGACAGAGAATGTGGAGGCTAGCCCATGACAAACACCCAGTGCATTTTCACTGAATGAATCAGTAAATCTTTGGCTGCTCTTCTTTGATGGTGGTACAGTTAGAGACCTTGAGTGAAATGAAAAGGACTCAAAACATCCCCTTGATATCTCAGATGTTGAATGAATCAAATAAAACGAATCAATATTTATGGCCACTTATTAAGTGACATTCATGTTAGGCACCCTCATACTTTTCAAATTGAGATTCTGAAGCTAGCTCACTATGGTATATCACTAGTTCCAAAAGTAAGGCACAACCATCCTTCCCTTTCCCACCATTCTCTGGTCCAGAGTGCTGCCCAGAGAAAGGATGCACTGCTTCTGTGTCCCCAAACCTGGTCATCACCACCCACAGTTCCATCCACTGCTAAGAGGCACTAGTTCTGAGTTAGGGTACCGGGTAGTGCTGAGTGGGCTTCTGAGATGAGCAAGAAGAACCCTCATGGATGGAGAGGACTAGGAGGCAGAGAACACTGGGTTCCTCCATGACCTGCTTTGACTCCCACATTCCACTCTTCTACCTGCAAAACCTGTTTTAATGCTCAGGAAAGCTGAGCCACACAACTCCCCATCACTGCTCTTACTGAGTGATTTATGAGTGGGTAGACCCATGGAGTTCACATACCCACTAAATGGGGAAGGAGGGAACCATTGCTCTGAGGTGGTTGATCTTTGCAAGAACCATGTCTTGAAGCAAATGCAGAGAGAGCTTAGAAAGGAGTCTGGAAGTTATCAGCACAGTGATTACTGGGTGATGGGATTTGAGGTGTTTTAATTTTCTCATTTTTCTATAAAGCAGGGGTTCTCAACCAGGGAAGATTTTGCTCTCTTCCTCCCAAGGGACATCTGACAAAGTCTGGACATGTTTTTGGTTGTCACAAATGGACAAATGGTGGGAGAGAGGAGGTTGTTACTGGCATCTGGTGGGTAGAGGGCAGTGTAGCTGCCAAACATCCTATAGTCAACCCTGTAGCCCCTCTCCCCTCAACCCTGCCCCAGGTCAACTGCAGTGAAGTTGAGAAACCCTGATATAGTTATGTGACCTTGGGTTTCTTAAACTCCCTGCGCCTCTGTTTGCTCATCTGTAAAAGTGGGTATAATTATAGATGTGAGTATTAAATAAGCTACCATCTATAAAGTGCTCTCAGCTCACAGAAAATGCACATTAAATATTAAGAAACATTAAATTGCTGCCCAGCTTAAAAATACATGCATTTTTCCCCACTGCTTTCAGAATAACTTCAAGCTCTTGGGACGCCTGGGTGGTTCAGTTGGTTGAGCATCTGCCTTTGGCTCAGGTCATGATCTTGGGGTCCTAGGATCAAGCCCTGCGTGGGGCTCCCTGCTCAGTGGGGAGTCTGCTTCTCCTTCTCCCTCTGCCCCTCACTCCTACTCATTCTCTCTCTCTCTCTCAAATAAATAAATAAAATCTTTTTTTTTTTTTAAAGAATAACTTCAAGCTCTCCATTGACCTAAGAAGGACTCTGTTTTTGTTTTCCATCATGATCCCTACTTCTTATTACAGCCTTGGTCATAGCACTTCTTAATTTGTTTCCTTACTTGATTAATGTCCCTATCCCCCCCCAGAGACTGTGTGCTCTATGAGAAAAGGGATATTCTGCTTGTTCTACCTTAGGCAAGGACTGGAGTAAAAATTCAATTATGACTGAATGAATTGGAGAGCCAAAAATAGCACCCTTCCTTTGAGGTCGGAGGAAATGAAACAAATAGCGAAGACCCAGAGCCGTCTTGAGGTGGAAGGGCATTCTGCTTTAATAACCTTAACCTTCTCAAGAGGAAAGTCGATTGCTGCCAGGGGCCACAACACTGGGTAGAATGGAATGGAGTTGAAGGATAGGCAAAAGTGATAAAGAGAGGAAAAACATAATCCAACTGTGTTTAAGGGCAGTCTTTAACTAAATTAATGTTTAATTCCAGTGACCTATTTTAGATTCATTAGTTTTATGAGTTTGTGGCTTTTGTTTCCTATAGGAAAGAGCCTCACCAGAGATTACAGCTGCAGAAATAGTGTGCTGTAAACATTGCTCCCTAGCGATTTGAAATGCCCCTAGAAATAGTTCTGTGTTATTGTTGCTTTACAAATCTATAACATGCATTTGACATAAAGTGCTTTAATATTGGGTAGTTGTAGTTCGGGTTATAACCTATCACGGCAATTTTCTATTTTCTTGTATTTATTTAGTTAATGTAGTGGAAAGTCAAAGTCACAGAATGTCGAAGTGTTATATCCATGATATCGCCTCATCTTTTTATGGAAGAAGGAGGACAGACAGAAATCTCAAACTTACTGAGCGAAGAAAGGAATGATAATCAGGGATCTTGAGAACCAGTATCAAATAATACGCAGGCCCAAGGATGGAAATGCAGAGATGAAAACACTCTAGACCAGGGTTTCTCAACCTTGGCACCACTGACATTTTGGACCAGATAGTTCTGTGTTGTGGAGGGCTGTCCTGGGCAGAGGAGACTGTTTAGTTGGATCCTTGGCTTCTATCCACTAGATGCCAATAGCACCTCTTCATTTGTTTCAACCAAAAATGTCTCTTGATGTTGCAGAATGTTCCCTGAGGGGCAAAATTGCCCCCCATTGAGAACTACTGATACTGAGAATTCACTTACTAACATTTCTTCAGTATTTCTGTGCCAAGCGTACTATACACATCATCTCATTTACTCAGAAGCAGCCTTAACATAGCTATTAACCTCATGTGCCATTCTCTAAGAAGAAGCTGAGGCCAGGTCATTAGTAACTGCCCTTGATCGTAGAGTTAGGAAGGGGTAAAGGCATGATTAAAACTGGGATAGGTCTGATCCCAAAACTTACCTCCAAACTACTATGCCATTATGAAGAATCTTTCTCAGTCTACATTTAAAGATGAATTGTCAACATGTTATGAACTATCTTTAATCAGTTTTGATTCCTTTCCTTCCACAAACATCAGCACCTGGTATGCACACACACACACACACACACACACACACACACACACCCCATGGGAGGCTCCGCTCCTCACTGTCAGGTTACTTCTCAGATCCACTTTCTCCCTTTCTCCTCCCTCCTTTACATTTAGGGATGTTGATTTCTATAGACTGTCTTGGCTTCCTTGTTGTCTGGCTTTCTCTTGAGCTCATCCAGTGAGAGGCACCAGCAGGAGATCAGAGGGTGGTATGTGAGAGAGGTTAGATTATTTATTCTACTGACTCCCTTTCTGTCCATGGTAGTTTGGTACTTCTCTGTCTAAAGCCATGGCTCTTGTTGGGTGGGCCTCCTCCCCTGCCTCTTAAGCTATGGATGCTAAAGGCTCCCTGCTGTTGCTAGCCCCAGGGTGCTTCTTTATCCCTTATGGGTCTCCCTTACTCTGCTCACTTTTCTGTAGATAATCCCTTCAATCGGTACACCTCAGTTACCCAGTCTGGGTGAGCCAGCTGTTTTCCAATAGGGCTCAGATGACTGATACAGAGGGATGAAAGGACCTAATAAGAATGGCACAGGGCCTAACTCTTGTCTTGGAAAATTTGCCTCCTAACTGGGGGACAAATCATTCAAACGAAACAGCTAGAATAATTACACTGTAAGCATAGAACATATGCAATATATTAATAATAGTGGCCTTAGTAAGACTACAATTTATTGAACATCTACTTTAAGCCTGGGTATTTAAAGTCTTCCTCTCACTTATTTATTGCAATAATCTTGTGGTGTGAGTGTTACTGCTCACACCACAAGGTGGTATGAGGAAACAAGATTAGAAAGATTAAGTAATTTGTTTAAGGCCATATAGCCAGTAACTGGCAGAGCCTGTTACTGAATTTAGGGATTGAAAGAGAGTCAAATTTGACTAACATTAACCTCATTTGTGACCAAATACATTTTTTTTTTTTAAAGCAAGCCTAAGAACAAACAAGTATTTTAGAGAGAATTGTTTCCACTTGAAAGGCACTAATTCAGATGACACTAATTCAGAAATTGTCCTTACTCAGGCAAGGAATCTGCAACTCTTCCTGAACGAGAAGCTGGAATAATTATTTTGTCTCTAACATTTATAGTCTTAATCGAGACAGCAAAAGCGGCAGTCCAAAAGTGATCACTTTTTCAAATCAAGGGCTTTGAAGTTCAGAATTACTTAAATGGGGCTTTAACTTCTGGAACAGCAGTTAACTCCTGCACTTTAGAGACAGTGTGTTCATGATGTATTTTTGCATAAAATGGGCCTATAAGGAAATAAGACACTTTGACCCCAGAGTTTGACCTTGCCATTTCAGTGCCACATGTCTTTTGATTATAAACATACAAACATTAATCAGATTTAAATCAGCACTGGAGAATCTTCATCAAGGAAGTAGCTTCTCAGGTAAATGTCATTAGGCCAATTTAATTCCTTAATCAAGTTTCTATCCAACACAAGTCAATCATCTCCAATTTTTCTGTTTTTATTTTTATGTTATCAAAATTATTTTCATTGGGGTGAATTCATTTCTTTTAAAAAAAATTTAATAAACATTTGCTTCTTCTATCAGACTTTATCCACAATAACTTCAAAGATTTTTTGCCACAGCGAATCTTCTCAGCGGCTGTTATTTCTATCAAGGCTCATTTTCCTGGGTCAAAAATTGCAAAATCTAAATTTTGTCAAACAGAGGTTATTTCCCATCATTTTAAAGGCAATAACAAATTTTATCACTTGCAGCTTTAAATATCCTCAGCTTTACTCTATCTGAATATTTCTAAATTAAATAAATATAATTCTTCGCTCCACTCCTAGTCCTTAACTCACTCAGGGCTATCATGAGGACTCAGGGCCCCAGTAAGTGTTAGATACCAAGCCTAGTGCTGGGCGGGGCACACAGTCAAACCAAGCTCCCTTCTTTCCTTCCACTTCTAATGATCAAAGATCGAGATTAAAGGAATTAGAAGGGGGAAGCCAAACTAATAATTGGGGAATAGTACTCATATAACCATACTCTGTTTATAAATCAGCCTTCTGTACCCGTAACCCATGACATAGTAAGTTAAAAAGGTGGATGTTGAGATATAATTGCATACAACTGAGGGAAAAGATGGCGGAGGAGTAGGGGACCCTATTCCAACCGGTCCCCGGAATTGAGCTGGATATCTACCAGACCACTCTGAACACCCATGAAATCAGCCTGAGATGTAAGAAGATCTGGATCTCTACAAACAGAATATTGCAGGAGGTTGGTTTCGAGGTACAAAGTGGGGAGCCATGATTCCGCAGGCAGATATTGAAGGATAAATGGCAGCGGGAGGGAGCCTGGCCCTTGGGGATCCTACACCACCAGTGAGTGATAGCCTCCTGCGCTAGGGACAGGGCACAGGCTTGCAGACAGGTAGTGGCAGGGAAAGGACTTTAGGGCAGCCTCTGGATGGAAACCCCAAGCGGTGGGGCTGGCAGTTTTAGAAGCACAAAGGGCAGAGACGAGCCCCAACCTGGAGGCAAGGACTGGGAGCGCTGCTGAGGGGCGCACAACCCAGGACACTGCGGTTTATAGCAGCACAGACAGAAATGGAGATAGTGTGGCCTGGAGAGCTCACTGAAGAACAGACTGCGATCTCTCTGCTCTGAGGCACAGGGTTGGAAACGGTCTCTTCTGCTCTCTCAGAAGAGACATGGAAAGCCAAAGCTGCCAGGGAAAGCCGCCAGAGAACAAAAGCCCCCCAAAACCGGTTCCCACTGAGCCCATTCCCCACCACAGGGGGTAGGGCAACTCTGTCCAAACAGGGTTGCTTGAGTAACAGCAAGGCAGGCCCCTCCCCCAGAAGACAGGCTGGGAAAACAAGAGGCCAGCAACCCTAAGGTCCCTAGAAAACAGGTACATCTTGCTTGGGTTGTGGTCAATAATTTGGACTCTGTACATTCCCTCAACCACCCATCAGCAGAATGACTAGGAGGAGGAACCCCCAAAATAGGAAAGACTCAGAGATTATGACTTATGCCACAGATTTACAAATGGATGCAGATATAACCAAGATGTCGGAGATAGAATTCAGGCTAGCAATTGTGAAGACAATAGCTAGAATGGAGAAATCAATTAATGGCAACATAGAGTCTCTAAGGGCAGAAGTGAAAGCTGAATTGGCAGAACTTAAAAATGCTATCAATGAGATCTAATCTAATCTAGATGATCTAACAGCTAGGGTAAGTGAGGCAGAAGAATGAATTACTGGTCTGGAAGACCATTTAATAGATAAAAAGGGAAAAGAGGAGGCCAGGGAAAAACAACTCAGAATCCATGAAAATAGAATCAGAGAAATAAGTGACACCATGAAAAGTTCCAATGTCAGAATTATTAGAATCCGCGAGGGGATGGAGAGAGAGAGAGGACTAGAAGATGTATTTGAGCAAATCATAGCTGAGAACTTCCCTAATCTGTGGAATGAAACAAAACTTTGTGTCCTAGAGGCAGAGAGGACCCCTCCCAAGATCAAGGAAAACAGGCCAACACCCCGGCATGTAATAGTAAAACTCACAAATCTTAGAACCAAGGAAACCATCTTAAGGGCAGTTAGGGGGAAGAGATTCCTTATGTACAGAGGGAGGAACATCAGAATAATGTCAGACCTATCCACAGAGACCTGGCAAGACATATTCAGGGTACTAAATGAGAAGAACATGCAGCCAAGAATACTTTATCTGGCAAGGCTGTCATTTAGAATGGATGGAGAGATGCAGAGCTTCCAAGACTGGCAGAAAGAATATGTGACCACTAAGCCAGCCCTACAAGAAATATTAAGAGGGGTTCTATAAAAGGAGAAAGTCCCCAAGAGTGATATACAACAGAAATTTACAGGGACAATCTATAAAAACAAGGTCTTCACAGGCAACATGATGACAATAAATTCATTTGTTTCAATAATCACTGGACATATGTTTCAATAAAATGGCACAGGGTTGCAAACTGGCTAAAAAGACAGGACCCATCCATATGCTGACTACAAGAGACTCATTTTGAACCTAAAGATACATCCAGACTGAAAGTGAAGGGCTGGAGATCCATCTTCCATGCCAGCAGACCTCAAAAGAAAGCTGGGGTTACAATTCTTATATCAGACAAATTAGCTTTTATAAACTAGAGACTGTAGTTAGAGACACAGAAGAACACTATATCATTCTTAAAGGGTCTATCCAACAAGAAGATCTAACAATTGTAAATATCTACACCCCCAACATGGGAGCAGCCATCTACATAAGCCAACCGTTAACCAAAATAAAGAGTATATTTATAACAATACGTTAATTGTAGGAGACCTCAATACTCCACTCTCAGCAATAGACAGATCATCTAAGCGGAAAATCAACAAAGAAACAAGAGCTTTGAATGACACACTGGACCAGATGGACCTCATAGATATATACAGAACATTCCTCCATAAAACAACAGAATACTCATTCTTCTCAAGCGCACATGGAACTTTCTCCAGAATAGACCACATACTGGGTCACAAATCAGGTCTCAACTGATACCAAAATATTGAGATCATTCCCTGCATATTCTCAGACCATAATGCTTTAAAACTGGAACTCAATCACAAGAAAAAATTTGGCAGAAATTCAAACACTTGGAAGCTAAAGACCATTCTACTTAAGAATGTTTGGGTCAACCAGGAAATCAAGAAGAACTCAAACAATTCATGGAAACCAATGAGAATGAAAACACATTGGTCAAAAACCTATGGGATACTGCAAAGGCGGTCCTAGGAGGGAAAAACATAGCCATCCAAGCCTCACTCAAAAAAAATAGAAAAATCCCAAATTCACCAACTAACTCTACACCTTAAAGAACTAGAGAAAAAGCTACAAACGATGCCTAAGCCATGCATTAGAAGAGAAATAATTAAGATTAGAGCAGAGATCAATGAATTAGAAACTAGAAACACAGTAGATCAGATCAACGAAACTAGAAGCTGCTTCTCTGAAAGAATTAATAACATAGATAAACCACTGGCCAGACTTATCCAAAAGAAAAGAGAAAGGACCCAAATTAATTATGAATGAAAGGGGAGAGATCATGACTAACACCAAGGAAATAGAAACAATTATTAGAAATTATTATCAACAACTATATGCCAATAAACTGAGCAATCTGGATGAAATAGATGCCTTCCTGGAAAGCTATAAGCTGCCAAGACTGAAACAGGAAGAAATTGACAACCTGAATAGGCCAATAACCAGTAAGGAGATTGAAGCAGTGATCAAAAACTTCCCAAAAAACAAGAGTCCAGGGCCTGATAGATTCCCTGGGGAATTCTACCAAACATTCAAAGAAGAAATAATACCTATTCTCCTGAAGCTGTTTCAAAAAATAGAAACAGAAGGAAAGCTTCCAGGCTCATTCTATGAGGCCAGCATTACCTTAATCCCCAAACCAGGCAAAGACCCCATCAAAAAGGAGAATTTCAGACCAATATCCCTGATGAATATGGATTCCAAAATCCTCAACAAAATCCTAGCTAATAGGATCCAACAATACATTAAAAGGATCCTCCACCACGACCAAGCAGGATTTATCCCTGGGATGCAAGCATGGTTCAACAATTGCAAATCAATCAATGTGATAGAACACATTAATAAGAGGAGAGAGAAGAACCATATGATCCTCTCAATTGATGCAGAAAAAGCATTTGACAAAATACAGCATCCTTTCCTAATTAAAACTCTTCAGAGTATAGGGATAGAGGGAACATTCCTCAAGTTCATAAAATCCATCTATGAAAAACCCACAGCGAATATCATCCTCAATGGGGAAAAGCTGAGAGCCTTTCCCTTAAGATCAGGAACATGCCAAGGATGCCTTGTTCAACATAGTACTAGAAGTTGAGCATGCATGTTCAACATAGTACTAGAAGTCCTAGCAACAGCAATCAGACAACAAAAAGAAATAAAAGGTATTGAAATTGGCAAAGAAGAAGTCTTTTTCAAAGTGCTGGAACAAACAATCCTAAAATTTGTATGGAATCAGAAAAGACCCTGAATCGCCAAGGAAATGTTGAAAAAGAAAAACAAAGCTGGGGGCATCATGTTGCCCGATTTCAAGCTATATTACAAAGCAGTGATCACCAACACAGCATGGTACTGGCACAAAAACAGATATAGAGACCAATGGAACACAATAGAGAGCCCAGATATGGACTCTCAACTCTATGGTCAAATAATCTTTGACAAAGCAGGAAAAAATACACAATGGAAAAAAGACAGTCTCTTCAATGAATGGTGTTGTGAAAATTGGGCAGCCACATGAAGAAGAATGAAACTCAACCATTCTCTAACACCATACACAAAGATAAACTCAAAATGGATGAAAGACCTCAATGTGAGACAGGAATCCATCAAAATCCTAGAGGAGAACATAGGCAATAACCTCTTTGACATTGGCCACAGCAACTTCTTTCAAGATACATCTCCAAAAGCTAGTGAAACAAAAACAAAAATGAACTTTTGGGACTTCATCAAGATAAAAAGCTTCTGCACAGCAAAGGAAACAGTCAACAAAACAAGGAGGCAACCCACAGAATGGGAGAAGATATTTGCAAATGACACTACAGATAAAGAGCTGGTATCCAAGATCTATAAAGAACTTCTCAAACTCAGCACCCAAAAAACAAATAATCAAGTCAAAAAATGGACAGAAGACATGAACAGACACTTCTCTGAAGAAGACATACAAATGGCTAACAGACACATGAAAAAATGTTCATCATCATTAGCCATCAGGGAAATTCAAATTAAAACCACATTGAAATACCACCTTACACCAGTTAGAATGGCAAAAATGGACAGGGAAAGAAACAACAAATGTTGGAGAGGTTGTGGAGAAAGGGGAACCCTCTTACACTATTGGTGGGAATGCAAGTTGGTACAGCCACTTTGGAAAACCATGAGGAGGTTCCTCAAAAAACTAAAAATAGAGCTACCTCATGACCCAGCAATTGCACTACTGGGCATTTACCCCAAAGACACAGATGTAGTGAAAAGAAGGGCCATATGCACCCCAATGTTCATAGCAGCAATGTCTGCAATAACCAAACTGGAAAGAGCTGAGATGCCCTTCAACAGATGAATGGATAAAGAAGATGTGGTCCATACATACAATGGAATATTACTCAGCCATCAGAAAGGATGAATACCCAACTTTTACATCAATATGGACGGGACTGGAGGAGATAATGCTAAGTGAAATAAGTTAAGTAGAGAAAGTCAATTATCACATGGTTTCACTTATTTGTGGAACATAAGAAATAGCATGGAGGACATTAGGAGAAGGAAGGGAACAATGAAGGGGGGAAATTGGAGGGAGAGATGAACCATGAGAGACTATGGACTCTGAGAAACAAACTGAGAGTTTTAGAGGGGAGGGGGTGAGGTGATGGGTTAGCCCGGTGATGGGTATTAAGGAGGGCATGTACTGCATGGAGCACTGGGTGTTATACGAAAACAATGGATCATGGATCACCACATCAAAAAGTAATGATGTATTGTATGGTGACTAACATAACATAATAAAATAAAATAATTGCATACAACTTCTTTTTTTCTTTTTCAGGGGGTTGAGGTGGCGAGCAGAGCCTTGGCTTTCATCAAACTTTCAAGGAGGCTGATGACCCAACAAAAGCGAAGAATCAGAGATGTAAATTGCAATAAAGAACTAGATGTAAAGCATGCTTGAATGAGTCCAGTCAAACTCTCTAACATTACTAGTATTTAACAAAAAGAGTGGCCTAACATTTTTACCTAATTGCTCTCTCCTCTTGTTTCCACCCACTCCTCCTACCAGCCAATCTTATGAAAAATCTGTACAGTAACCCTTCCCTGCATTCCTTCAGTGCTGTGCATTGCATAATCACCACTAGTTCTCACTGCTTGGCATTTTCCTTTCTCAGAAGTACACAGTGTCCATTGCAAGCTTCCAGAAAATGCATGCATTTGGCAGTATGGATTTGTATCTGTTGTATTAAAATAATCACAAAAAACAGTATTTATTGATGAAGGCATATACCAGTGATTACCAAAAGCCCTGCATTACAGAGACTTATTTCAATCCTGTCCCATCCTTCAAAGCCCAGCTTTGAAGGCCTATCAAACTCTTCCTGAAACCTTCCCATGCCCACCTCTCTTCCTTCTCTCACAGGTATGCCACCTAATTATTTTGCCCAAGCAAATAAAAAATTGTGTCAGATTGTAATTGGCAATTCACGATGACTTCATACAGGACAAGGACTAGTGTTTATGACATTCTCATCAGTTGAATTTTGTTACAAAGTCTTTCTCCATAATGAGGACATCCATTATCTCTGAGTGTTGTAGTTTCAGCAAATTAACTTATAAGATGTTAAAAAAGAGAAGACAGACTCAAAATGAACTCACTTGTGTTAAGCCTCACATCAGCAAACCAAAACTTAATACCTAACCTAATTGTACTTTCAGCCTCTCTGAAGGAATGCAACCTTTAACCAGTCAATCTAGAATTACCCGGTCAGCACTAGTGAGGTAATCTGCCTGACAGACCCCTGCCTTCCTCCAAAGGAAGATGGCTTTGCCTGAAACAATCCACTCTTTGCTAGAAAAACTTCCTTGCCCTGCTTCTTTCTGCCAATAAAAATTTTCCATTTTGTTACAGCTCCTGAGAATGCTCTCTATCTGCTAGATGGGATGCTGCCTGATTCATGGATCACTGAATAAGGCCAATAAGACTTAAATTTATTCAGCTGCATTTTGGTTTTTAACTTCAAGAAATCAAAAGGCATATTATGTTGAAGTGTGAATTAAACTTTAAAAATATTATATTTATTCTGCTTTAAAATTTTAAATTGCCTTTTGTTTACCTAACTGTCCTCCCATGGATTAAATGTCTCTTATCTACCTAAATGCCCTCTAAAAGATTAAATAATATTATGTTCATCCCATGACAAATTATGTATGAAATGGAAATTATGTCATTAAAGTTTTTTTCTTTCTGAAAACATTTTTACACAATACTTATTCAATAATTCTATTCTACAAAATATTTACACAATAATGTCAACTGAAAAATGTATAAATATAAATGTCGTATAACCTCAACTATGAAAAAATAATATCCAAAAACAAATGGATGGAAAAGTACAAAAATGTGAACATATTTTTCTCTGGTGGGGAATACAGGTGATTTTAAACTTATTTTTATATACTTTTCTGCATGAGTACATTTTATACAATAAGCATTTTAATTTTACTGTTATAATCTGACAAATGTCACTTTTTAAAAGCACTTTCGCCTTCGTACATAAGCTGACCTTCACCTGTGGGTGATGATGCCCAGACAATCTAGTTAATATGTCCAAGGTTAATCAGCTAGTGAGTATCAGAGCTGAAGTGTGAACCCAGAAGCTGTCACTCTTCAGAAACGATTCCTTCTTGCTAGAAAAGGAGTTAACAAAAAGCCATATTTATTCTGAACCCATGTAAACATGAAATCATATAAGTCTTCCAGCTTCAGACATTCATGCAATCTCATCTTAAAGACAGCGGGAAAAACAAGTGGCACATGCCATCTCAGGCCACACATGCTGTTGAAGGGTTCCATAGGCATTATGCAAGTCACTCACAGGAGCAATTAACTGGTTCAAAATGTACCTTCTCTGTAATCTGAAAGAAAACATCCATGCTCTTTTAGGAAACCTATGTTGGACCCCTTTCTGAATTTGAAAAGATTGAGTGGATTCTCCATCACTCCATTTGAGACAGCATCCCAAAGCATCAGCCCAAAGACATGGTTCCACAGGCAAGTGATTTCTGTACATATGTGTAAGATCTTCCTGAACACTCTTGGCTGGTGACCCTCCTGATCCTCTGACTTCCTGGTAGAAATTAAACAAGCTTGGTTCTGAGGACAAAACCATGGGAGTAGAAGGGCACTGGTCAGAAGTATCTAAAGTAGGTCATGTTCCACGATGTCTCCCTTCTCTCCCCAGAGTCTACTTTCCATACACTCACTGTGTTCTCGTTTCTCTCTTCCACTTGGCTCAATAAATCCCCCATGCTTTGCCTAGTTGCCACCACACAGAAGCTCAGTAAATGTTTACTGAATGAATGAATGAATGAATGAATGAATGAATGAATGAATGAATGAAAGAAACATGTGGGGCTTTCATCTTCACCCAGAGGCATGGCTATATAACATGTTTTTGTTACCTGTACACACACTTGGTGCTTACTAAATGTCTATTAATGTTATGATAAAAATGATGAAGTAACAAAATAAAAGATAGTTGCAACCAAGTTAAGCCTACATATGTCATGGAATCTGTGGGTAGATGTGGAAAATAAGTAGTCAGAAAATAAGCACATCTGAAAAAAACTTATTGCTCCAATCCTGTCAAACTCATTGTTTTCTGGGCTGAACCACCAGTCTGGGGAAGGTGATGTCAAGGTCTAAAAGCACAACAGAAATTTAATGTGAGCCACCTATGTAATTTTAAATTCTCTAGTAAGCCCCTCCATAAAGTAAAAAGAAATAGATGACGGGTTAATTTTAATAATTTATTTAACCCAATGTACGTACAGTATTATCATGTAAAATGTAATTGGTATCAAGAGTTATTCCTGTGATGCTCTTTTTCATGATTCTTCTAAATCTCATTTTTACCTAATTTACAAGTATAGCACAGGTTTACAGCTTGCCAAGGTCTAATCAAATTCCAGAAAGAAGTTATAGTACCGGAGAACCTAAGCTACGGTTTTTGTCAAATTTACGATTCCTCTGAAACTGGCAAGCCATATTGTGAAAATGCCAACGTGAGTTTGTTATTGCAAGAACTCGTTTCCAGTGGGGCTGGAGGATGCTCTGTGTGCTCTGCAGTCATTAGGGATTATTTCCATGAAACTTAATTGTGGAGCACAGGGAGTACCCACTCTCTTCCTCTTTCAACTGTTTTCATTACTTTAAAGATCAAAGCAATTAGTTGAAGATATGAATCACTAAACAAATTTTAACATTTTAAAAGCAAACCCAATTCTGAGCACCCAGCAGAGACACAAACTTCACAAAACAGATTTTGCTTTACTTCTGTCTTCTCTTTTGGTCTTTCCCTTCGCAGAGCTTGTCAACCCTTTTGAAATTGTTCTGCCCTTGAAGATGCACAGTTTTTGAAAAAAACTGAAATTTGTTTCTTAGATTTCTGTGAGGCTACAGTTCTTCAGATACATGGAGACAAAATAGGTATGTATATATTCACCAAAAGATATGTACGAGGTTGATCATGGTAACATGAACTGTAATAGCCCCACACTGCAAAAATAAACAAACAAACAAACAAAACCCTGAACTATCCATCACCATTAGAATGGGTGAAAAACTGTAGTATAACCAAAGGCCTATCCATGGAATGAAAATGAACCAATTACCACTACATGCCAAAACACAATGAACCTCACAAACACGTTAGTAAGAGAAAGGAGCCAGGTACCAGGGACTTGCATTGTATGATTTCAGTTTTACAAAGTTCAAAAACAGGCAAAGCAAAGGCATGGTGTTAGAAGTCAGAAGAGTGGTGACTCTTGCTGGGAGTAGTGGCCCCTCTCACTTTGAGGGGCTGTGGGGGTGCTGGAAACATCCTGTTTCTGGATCTGGGTGCAGATTACATGGGCAATTTTCTGTATGTTCATTATACTTCAGTATCATTTACATAAAATTACTGAACACATAAGAAAGTTAGAAGCTTGGTGTTACACGCTCGTGCCTCCTGTGTTTCTATTTTAAAGACTGGTTACCTTATGTTGCTTTGCGCTGCTGCCTTCTTGAATTTCTAAGTTAGCTGAGATTTAACAACTAATATGGCTTTTAGGAAAAAGGTATTTTTTTCCCTCTGTGTGCATATGTGTCTTTTGTTTTCTCTCTGTCTGTCTCTGCTTTCTCCTTCTCTCTTGATTCTACCCTTCTTGACGTTAGCAAATTCACCGATAAAGGAGACATTGGTAATAACTAAACTTTTCTAATTGGATTAGAACTGGGGCTGTCTCTGAAAACTTCATGTTAATCTTTTCATGGTGGTGTCTGGGACTTGAATAGTTAAAATCTTTATTGTCAGTTTCTCATTTCATTTTCCAATTTGAGCTAGAAGAGAAATCAATTTTTCTTTACCCATCTAGCTCCCACGGAGAGTGACCATGGAAGATGGATATATTTTTATAAAGCTATAAATTAATGCTTGCATGATAGATACTCTGACCTCTATCTTGCTGTGAGTGCTTAGCATATTTATAAGAAAGATAGGTATGGCCAAAAGGATGAAAAGGTGTGTTACATACATCAAAACATATATATATATACACACACACACACACACACACACACACATATACATATATGTATATACATATATATACATATACATATATACATATATATACATATACATATATATATATACATATATACACATTCCCTTCCCATTTCAATGGTGCCTGGACCAGTGCCTCTTTAGGAAAAGGGTAATCTAGCTGTAGGCTTTGGATGCAGTCCCCAAGGAAGTGACTACATCCTGGGCTTAGAGGATGTCCCCCGTTCCCCACTCCCACATATCCTCAAATAAACTTGTTTGCAAAGATGGGTATTCATCTGTACCTCCCACTGAAGTAACTTGTATTAAAATGACCTATTTCAAACGATCATTTGGAAACTACAGCACAGAGTTTTTGAAAAATATCTGTTTGCAGTTTAGGACAGCCATTTAGAGCAAGAAAAAGGAAGAAATTCTCCTTGATGGCACATTAAAAAAAATAAAAATAAAACAAAAATCAGGCACAGTTAAATGAAACCTTGCTGGCACTGCGGGATAAGACAGCCCTGCCATCTGCAGAAAGTTGCTGTAGTGAAGACTAGTATGAGGCTGTGCATTCAGAAAGCCTCATGTTTTTCACAGGAGAGTTTTTAAAATGCAGTTTCCCCTGGAGTAAATCAAACAGGGCTGACACATAGTCATCACTCCTTTCACGTTTCAGCATCTTGTGCGAATCCCGCCCCCGCCCCCACCCCAGCTCTCAAATCTCCACAGTCTGCAGTGAGAAAGATAATGGAAATCTACTAGTGGCCAGGAAGCTGCGCAGGTTGGAGCCCAGAATCTCCTCCACCCTGTCCTTATCAAATATTTCAGTGAGTTGCAAATGAAGTGAAGGATCTGGGTTGAACTTTTCTTGGCCTTTCTCAACCTTGACCTAGTGGGAAAGAGCAGGAAATAAAAACAAAGGCAGATGAGGTCCCTGGAGCAAAGATCACTTGGAGACTCAGGATTTGAACATCTTCCTTCCCTAAGATTTAAAAATATCTCCTCTCACTTACATGGAGAGTGAAAGTTGACTGATGAGCCTATCTAAACATTGGGATAACAGAATATTTGATAGACACTGCATAATTTGTTTGCTTTTGCTCTCTAACTTTAGAACCTCATATCTTGAAAGGTCAAGTACACAGTTTTGAAAAAGTACTTTCTTGTTCAGGAATGGTGGGCATCACAAATCAAGTGCATCCTACCTTCCTAAGAAATAGGGAAGGAAGGGCCTCTGCATGATCCTCCAGGAATCCACATCAATCAGCATGTTCAATGAGATGCATTCTACCTGCCATCATTGTATTAGCTTATTAAGGCGGTAGGGCTCCTTGGAAAAGAGAAATAATCTATTGGCACATTTTCAGATGCCTAAGTTTGTAGAAACTTTGATTCCTTGAATAATTCATTAGCCCTTCAACTCTCTGAACTTAGGGTCAAAACAACTTCCAAATCTGGACTTTCTTTTCAAGAGAAAATGTTTAGAGTTTATCAAATAATGGGGTGGAATTATTTGTTTAATCTTTTCATTGGAGGGTAAGTAAGGGTCCTTAACAGATAGTTGGTTCGTATGTTCTGTGAATCAGTATGAAGTTTCAAGGAGTTATTGAGTAGAAGGCTAACATTTGGGTCAGGAAAATTGTCTGCTAGACAAATTGGTATGATATGAATGTTAATACAAGGTTCAAGTTGTTTCCAAAAATGATTTTACTTAAAAAATGCAAATTTCATATAGCCTTCCAAATTCAAATGCCCACATGACCACATTTCCCTTTGAGGGAGGAAAAACAAAGTGCGGTTAAGATGCTCCAGCAAATGGACTCAAGCACCCTTTAATAGCTATGGTGATACCCTCTAGGCAACCACATGTGGTTTAAGTGACTGCATCCAGCCTGGGAATTTTCCAGTTCAAGTTTCATGTTAAAATTCAGTGTCTTGTCCAGAGTAAGAAGAAAACACCACACTGGGAGTCATTTTTCAAATGTTTTCTTTAACAATCTAAAATAATCACCAGGCCAGCCTTTGGATGGGAAAATGTCAAGTTATGCCTACCCAGAACAGGTGAAGTCTTAGCAAACTCACATCTTACCCATTAACGCATGGTCCTCAAACTTGTCTGCACTTCAGTGTCACATAGGACCCACACCAGACCTACTGTATCAAAATCTCAAGAAAGGCTAAGCCAGGAACAATACTCCTACAACCCAATAATAAAATGTCCAGGGGCACCTGGGTGGCTCAGTCGTTAAGCGTCTGCCTTCGGCTCAGGTCATGATCCCAGGGTCCTGGGATCGAGTCCCACATCGGGCTCCTTGCTCCACGGGAAGCCCGCTTCTCCCTCTTCCACTCCCCCTGCTTGTGTTCCCTCTCTGGCTGTGTCTCTCTCTGTCAAATAAATAAATAAAATCTTTTAAAAAAATAAAAATAAAAAAAATAAAATGTCCAACAACCCAGTTTTAAAGATAAGCAAAAGAGGAGTGCTGGGCGGCTCAGTCAGTTGGGTATCTGACTTCAGCTTGGATCATGATCTCAGGGTCCTGGGAAGGAGCCCCGTGTCCCCATCAGTGGGGAGTCTGGTTCTCCCTGTGCCCCTCCCCCACCCTTCTCCCCACTCATGTTCTCTCTCTCTCTCAGATAAATACTAAAATCTTTAAAAAAATAAAGATAGGGGCGCCTGGGTGGCTCAGTCGTTAAGCGGCTGCCTTCGGCTCAGGTCATGGTCCCGGGGTCCTGGGATCGAGCCCCACATCGGGCTCCCTGCTCGACGGGAAGCCTGCTTCTCCCTCTCCTGCTCCCCCTGCTTCTGTTCCCGCTCTCGCTGTGTCTCTCTCTATCAAATAAATAAAATAAAAAAAAAATAATAAATAAATAAATAAATAAATAAAGATAAGCAAAGACTTGAACAGACATTTCACAGATGAAGATGTGTGAGTGGCTAATAAGCACATGAAGAAGTGCTCAACATCAATAATTATCAGGAAAATGCAAATAAAACTACAATGAGACACTATACACCTATCTGAAGAGCTAAAGTTAAAAAGATAGCCATCTAATGTTGGAGGGGAGGTAAAGTACCCACAGCTCTCATATATTGCCAGTAGGTGTGTAAAATCATACAACCACTCCTCATAATGATTTGACAGAGAAGATAAACACATACCTACCTTACCAGCCAGCAACCCCACTCCTAGCTATTTACCCAAAAGAAATGAGAACTTACGTCCATAAAAAACATGTATGGAAAAGTACGCAGCAACTGTATTCATCATAGATAAAAACTGGAGAGAATCCAAATGTCCATAAAAGGAGAATGGATATAGAAATTGTGTTATAGCCATACCATGGAAAACAACTCAGCAGTTAACAGGAATAAATTACTAATATATGCTAACATAGCTGAACCTCATTATTCTGAGTGGGGAGAAAAAGATGCAAAAAGACCACACATTGCGTGTGTCCTTTTATATGAAGTTTTAAAACAGACAAAACAAATTTTTGGTGGGAGACAAGAACAGTAACTGGCTCCAGGGGATGGGAATGGGGGCAGGAGAGCAGGTTGGCAGGGACTGACTGTGAAGGGGCATCAGGGAACTCTGTAGGGTGACAGAGAGAGGGAGAGAGAGAGAGGGAGAAGGAGCATGTGTTATCATAAAGGGTTGATTCTGCAGATCTGGGATATTCAAACCCTACACCTTCCAAAGAAAGATATGCCCCCCACCCTTTACCAGCTCTTGGGAGATCATCTCTAAACCATTGAAATATCTTGCCTGGTAAGAGTGTTCTTATTTACTTGGGGTCTTGGGTTGTGATGGTTAGTTTATACTAACAAAGTGTTTAATGCTGGGGCCTTGGGCTGGGGTAACAGTTAGACCTCTGGAGAGGGTAGGGACTGAGTGACAAACATCAGCCCCATGGACACTCCAGGCCTGCGTAATTGACCTCCAAGAAAAACCCTGGATGTCAAAGCTCAAGTGAGATGCTCTGCCTGTTGTCACACACTGTTTTACGACACCCCTAGGAGGGCACAGTGGGAAGCTGGCACCCAGTCTCTCTCAGATTCTGCTCTATGCATCTTTTTCCTTTGGTGATTTTAATCTATATCCTTTTGCTGTAATAATGGTAAGCATGAATGTAATAGCTTTTCTGATTTCTGTGAGTTCTTCTGGTGAATCATTGAAACCGAGGGTCATCTTGGGGAGCCCAGAGACAGAGACACAGGCACACAAACACTGACACACACATATGCACGTGATGCCAGTAACTTGAAATTCAAGAGATAGTAATACAAGTCTGCAGTGCCAATGGGAGCAGAGGGTTTTGGTTATTTATATTTTGGTTATATAGTTGGTTCAATGAAAGCCCAATTCTCCAGGACAGGCTAGACCTTACTACTCCAGAGATACAGTCCTGTGTTCAATTAGGGGGAATGGCTAGACTTTTCTCTGCTGGCTTACATCTGAGAAGGTGCAGGTGGCTACTGTAGAGAGGGTGCTAAGATTATTACAGCAGTATACTACTGAGCACTGTAATAAGGGAGACTTACTGTGATTTCCTGAAATAGTCCACAGGGAGAAAAGCAGACAGTCCCAGCACCCTCCTTGGTCTGGCCTTGCCTGCCTCCCTGGACTCAGTACATCATTCTCCCTCCCTTGTCAACATTACATCCAATACTCTGTAGCTTTCTGTCTCAGTCCCATGTTTCTTCCTTCGTAGTCTACCTTATACGTTATAATTATTTTGTAGTCTGCTTATATGTTTTTAATCTCCCTTACTAAAAATCTGAGCTCCGTAAAACAAGGATGATGTCTGTAGGTCCTAATTTTATCTCCAGCACCTAGGTGAGGCCTGGCATTGACAGCAACGCTATCTGAAGGGAGAAAGCCTGAATAGATTCATTCCTGAAGTGCAGCTGTCTCTTGTCTGTCTCAAGGTCTTTGCAGGTGCTATTCTTTCTGTTTAGAACAATCTTCCCTTTCTCCTTTCTGCTAGATAATTCTTACTTATTCTTTTTCCTCATCGTACACATCCTCCTCAGACAGCTGCCCTCGGATTATGTAGATGAGGTACTCGTTCCATACTCTTCTGTAGTCATTGTCTATTGCTACGTAATTACGTCAAACGTAGGAGCTTCAAACAACACCCATTTATGTCTTATGGTTCTGTGGATCAAAGGCCTGAACAGGCTCAACTGGGCTCTCCGCTTTAGACTTGCTGTATTCATTTCCTAAGGTTGCAGTAACCAAGTACCAAAAACTGGGTGGCTAAAAAAACCCCAGAAATTTATTGTCTTATGGTTCTGGAAGCTAAAAGTGCAAACTCAAGGTGGTAGCCCCAGGCATTCCTCAGCTTGTGGCAGCATTATTCCAATGACCACTTTTGTCTTCACATGGCCATTCCCCTGTGTCTGTGTCTTCACCTGGCATTCTTCAGGTGGGTCTGTGGACAAATATCCCTCTTCTTGTAAGGACACCAGTCATGCTGGATGAAGACCCACCCTCATGACCCTACCTTAACTTGAGTGAATCTGCAAAGACCCTTTCTCCAAATAAAGTCCCGTTCACTGGTACCAGGGGTTAGGACGTCAATGTATCTTTTTATGGTGGACAAAGTTCAACCCATAGCAGTCTCACTAGGCTGAACTCAAGGTGTCAGCAGGGCTGGATGCTTCTCTGGAAGCTGTGGGGAAGAATTCACTTTCAAGTTAACTCAGGTTGTTGGCAGAATTCGGTTCCTTGCAGATGTAGGACTGAGGTCTCTATCTTCTTGTTGGCTGCCAGCCAGGGTTCAGCTCTCAGCTTCTAGAGGCCACCAACATTTTGTAGCACATGGCCACCTTCATCTTCAAGCCAGTAATAGTGCATCAAATCCGTCTTAGGCTTGGAATCTGACTTCCCCTTCTGCCCACCAGCTGGAGAAAATGCTCTGCTTTTAAAGGGCTCATATCATTAGAGCAGGCCCATTGGCATAATTTTCCTTTTGTTATTTAACTTAACATAATCAAAAGACTGATATCTTAGTATATTCACAGGTTCCACACACACACAAAGTAGAGGGAATTATAAAGATGACGGTTACTGAGGGTCACTATTATAATTCTGCCTACCACATCTTCCTTGCCAGTCTCTTTGTCAGCTTTCCTCAAATGTCTAATTACTTATTCAAAATCCATGTTAGATTATAAGCTACAAGGGAGAAGGGAATAAATGTTTGTTATTCACAGCTGATGTTTGAGCACCGAAGCGGGAGACACCCGAGAAGGTCCTTGTTGAATGAGTGTATCAACGAAAAGATGGATAGATGGATGGGTGGATGGATGGATGGATGGATAGATGGATGGATAGTTAAATAGGCAGATGGCAAGGTGGATGGATTTCTTCTAGTTCAACATAGTAGCTGACACAATTAGAATGTTTATTGGGTATAGAAACATTAGGAAACACAGTCTGGGCTGATGGGACTTTTGTTTTCAAGCAGGAAAATGGTGGAAAGAAATTGGATTTGCAGATTAAGAACCCAGATGTCAAGGTTGAGATAATGAACCCAGAACCTTGACTAATGACAGTCAGAAACTTACAAATGCTTAAGTTCTGTCACTACATGAGAAATGGTCTGCCATTTATTCTGCCACTTTCTTTTGGTTTCTCCAGGAATATCTATAATCTTTTCAAAAAATTAATAGGTGCAGACAATTAGACAATTAGACAGCTAATGAGAAAACAATGTGCATTTTGCAGCTGTACTAACTCAGCTGATACGACTTAAACCAGCAGGCATACTGTGTTGCTAAGACTGAAAACCTACACTCAGCCCTCAGCTGAATCGCTAGGTGGGTAAACAGTCTCCCTGTAAGTACAAAATCCCGAATGAACTAGAGAAAAAAATATTTTAGATATACAATGCTGCATTTCTGAAGAAATAACCAGACTCGTGTATTTCAAAGTTAATCACATGTCCAAAATCTGTCCTCACTGAAGGTAATACAAACGGTTACCTTTAATTATATTTCCCCCTTGGGTGATTCAATGCAGTACTATTTTTAATTGAGTTTTTAAAATACCTTTTTTTAAAAATATGTAAGAAAAGTGGTTGAGGGCAGAAAGCCTGTAGCTAATAGAACAGCAGACTTCAAAGATGGGGCAAGATCAATGTGTAACTCCAGGATTAAAATAAACAGCTGTAGTTTGCAAATTTGAATACATTTTAAGGCCACCTCCTCCCTCCACCCCCTAAAGGCCTAATCCCTTGACTGACAGTTACAGTTCTATCAGAAAACCAGACTGCATTTATTCTGGGGCACTGAAGGAGGTAAGCCTTAATCTGTTTAATCGTTTCATCCGTGATTTCTTTGAGTAAAGGAAAGCAATTACTATTTCAATTCCTGCTGGTCACCTTTCCTAGGAATGAAGTGATTGAGGTTCAGGAGTCCTGTCAGTTCCATCTTTGCTGGACCCTAGGGGGCTGTACCTTTACACGTTGCATGACAGCCTAAGGTAACACTGCCCATGTTTTTCTGCCATGACTCCTGCTGTTATTGTCCATCTGACTTCTCTTTGCAGACATTACATAAGGCACAGGGGGAAATGGCCTGAAATAATCTCAGTTTAGGAGGGCTCGGACGAAGAACCAAATCCAAACTGACATCCAAGGCTGACGCCATTGCCAGTCACGTCTCCTGACTCTGAAATACTTTTTGGCCTGTGTTTTGATACCTGTTGCAATAACCTCAAAAAAAAAAAAAAAAAAAAAAGGTATCTTCAAAGATACAGTTCAAAGCCCAGCCAGCTTTTTGACAGAAAGCTAAAGTCACTAATGTTTATATAATGCATGGATATTCAACAGTTATCGTCTGTTTAAAATGGTGTCAATTATACCATTAGTTACATCAATGGGTTCAAGAGCATCTGGAATCTGGAAGTTAAATATGAGGCTAGAGCAATAAATGGGGGCTTTGTCCTAGGCTGTGAGAGTGTTCTCTCCAATGTTGGAAGCCAGAGCATGTAAGGACTCTGGAAAGTGAACTGATAAAAAGAAATCAAGGGTTGCATGCAATGTCAGGAAATCCAGGGCACAGAAGATTATTAAAATAATCCCTCAGGTTCAACCTGGGGTTTTGTCTCTTACAAAAAACCTTCATGGGTGCCAAGAAAATAACATTTAAAGTGATTTTCTTTATATCACTTACAGCACAAGCAAAACATATCAGTGCTATTTTTTTAAGGTACTTCTATAGCCTGAAGTTTATTCTATCAAAAGCTGATGTAATTTGGTATATTTAAAAAAGAATAGGCCAGTGACTGAAATATTTTAATTTGCTTCTCTAATGAGAGGTTCTCTGAAGTTCTTCTAAGAACACTTGTTTTCCTAAGCTTCCTTTTTCCACATTTTCTCTCACATACACATGCCAAAAAATAACACATAAGGTACACCCACCTGGTGAAAATATTATGTGTTGGGGGTGAAGCTGGTGGATAAAAAGCCAAGAAGTGTGTGTACTTACGTGTGTGTGAAAGCACATACCTTTGCACATACATCCAGCGTGAAACCCCTCACTCTAAATTTGTTTCTAGGGGGAAAATCACTTTTAAATTGGGAAATATCAAAATTGGCTGTGTACCATTGTCAAATATGCTTGATGACGTCACAGCCTTTTGTTCTACATGGATTG
This sequence comes from Mirounga leonina, assembly GCF_011800145.1. NCBI lineage: Eukaryota > Metazoa > Chordata > Mammalia > Carnivora > Phocidae > Mirounga > Mirounga leonina. The sequence goes on along the minus strand of NW_023270855.1, from coordinate 29,057,844 downwards.
TTTAGAAGTTAATCAGGGGGTTGGTTTCAGGAAATTCTGAGTACTCAGGTTTTTTTGGAAAAGTGGGTACCTCATTCCTTATTCACTCGGAGGGGAACTAGCTTCCTCTGGATGGATATCAACGGTCAGATGTGTGACGAGGCACTTCATGACCCTCATATTAGGGGTTCCCAAAGTGTGATCATGAAGAGATCACCAGGGTTCCCAAAATGTGATCCCCAAACAGGCAGCAAAAGCACCAGGGAACCTATTAGAAATGCACATTATCAGGTCTCACCCAAGGCCTGCAGAATCTGAAACTCTGGGGGTGGGGTCAGGCAATCTGTTGGGATAAGGCCTCCAGGTGATTCCAATTCATGTTTAAGTTTGGGAAGCAGTTCCTTATGTCACTGAAACCTTGTAACTGCCTTATGAGGTATGAGTTATCATCAACATCTCCAATTTCTTATAGATGGGGAGGTGAGGTCATTTGTTGCATAACTGGTCGATAATGGGGCTGGGATTTCAACTCCAGTAGTTCAGGCTTCTAACCTTAAACCATTTCCATTTATGTCTTCAATATAGTCACTGTCGGCTGTAGAAAATAGCTTCAGACTTTGAAAACAGCTCTGTCTGGCCTTACCCAGAAATGAATCAGCTTCCCAGGCACAGAGATGCAATGGTCCTTCCTATGTGTACACCTGCAGTCAAAATTCTTCTTTTATCCTCACCCTTCAATCTGACAGACACAGAACTGCACACTTGAGCTGGGAGCTTCAGCAGCAGTTAAAACGACAGGAGAACAGCTCAGGGTGACGACCAGCTCTTCAAATTTCTTGACCTCAAAGAATTCAGACTTTAGCCTCCTTACTATACACAGGCCATGGGCTTATAAGTAACTGAAACAGAACGGTTGTGCTTGATCTTACATCCTAATGTGACCCTGAGGCATAGTTCTTTACTCCATCCCCAAAATTCTGAGTCAGGTGATAGAAGAGACAGTATGAATAGAAGTGAAAGTCAGAAAATTTCCTGTGGACTATTGACATTCCCAAGACCATTTTGTTTGGCTATGCTTTCAACTGATCAGAGTTATCAAGAAAGATTTTTCAAAACGGGGATTTGTTGCAGTAGGTTTATATTTTCCTTAAAATTGGTGTCATAGTGCATGTATAACTGGTGAGATTTGAATAAAGGTGATGGACCGTATTAATTTCCTGGTTGTAATATTGCATTATAGATGTGTAAGAGGTTCATTGAAAACAACTGGGTGAATGTATATCCACCTGCACCAAAGGGAACCTCTTTGGATTATTTCTTACAACTGCATGTGAATTTACAACTATCACAACACAAAAAGTTAAAAAAAATTGGTGTCATGGCTGGATGGGGTGAATGGGGAGATGTTGGTCACAGGGTATAAACTCTTAGTAAGAAGATGAATACTTTTTGGGGTTATAATACACAGCTTGTTGACTATAGTTAATAATACTATATTCAATACTATATTCAAGTATTGTATACTTGAAACTTGCTCAAAGAGAAGATCTTAAGTGATCATTTCACAATGTGTATATATATGTATATATATATATCATCACATCAAAACACCTTTAAAAATTTATGCATACAAGTTAAAGATATACAATTTTTATTTGTCAATCATGCCTCGATAAAGCTGGAAAAAAACTGATGTCATGGCAAGACGTGGTCTGGGGCCACAAGACTTCAGATCCTTCAATGTCATGGCTTCCTAGGCCTTCGAGTCCCTGTAGCTCCCAATCAGCTGAAAGGGAGGCTCTCACATCATCTCTCCCATTTGCAGGAGTCACTGAAACCCAGATGCTTTTGCTCACTCTTGAAGCCATACTCAGGGAACGTCTCTTTGATCTGGTGATTAGGAGTGGTTGCTAGGTAACATGGCCACTCTGCTATTTTGGTACAGCTTATCTCAACCTATTCCGCCCTCGGAAGGGGTGGACAAGTTGTGGGGAAGGATCTTTGTTGGAAAGAAAACTGTTGGTTGCTGCCTATTCAGTTCTTTTCTTTTTTTTCCCTTGAGCTGCCAGACGGGATATTTAAAAATACACCTAAGCTGCTGTTGGGAGCCAAGAATGTCACATCAACTGACTGCCTGTTAATAGTTTTGATGGGAGGCTTGATAGGACATCCCAGCATTTCGGGAGATAATTTGATTGTAGACAGTATCAGATAATATACTGCAGGTCAAGGTGGAGGCTATTTCTTGATTTTAACCCTAGTCCTATGAAGAAATCTCTCTACTTCATGATATAGTCCCTAATCACATCTTTCCAGGAAGTCTGCAAATGGGATGGATGTTTCCATTGGTAGTGAGGTGTGAAACCAAGGTAGATTGGCTTCTTTTCAAGCAAATGTTGGGGGCCTGGATAAGATGGAGGTATATTTCTACTAGAAATACTCATCATGTCAAAGATATATCATTTAACTCTCACAACATTGATGAGGTAAGTATTTTAATCATTTTATAGATAACTGATTAGAAAAGTGAATTAATTTACCCAAGGTCCCACAGCCAATGTGGATGGGTAGGGTCAGCCTCAAACTGGATGCTTTTGAACTCTAAATTCATACTCCTAGCAGTCACACTGTGTATGCTACATAGACTTCTCTGATCCTAGATTTTCCAAGACTCTATGAATAATCAGGAAAGTATTCTTCTGAGTAGCTTTGATATTAAATTAGATACTGGCAAATGACCACTGTAGCTGACACTTTCAAAAGTAAGTACATCTTGGGATTTTTCCTAAGAGTAGAAAGAACCAAAAGACATTAATGGATCAAAATAACCCTCTCAGCCCAGGTGATCCAGACTAAGCCATGTTAAAAAACAAACAAAACCACACACACACACACACACAACAACAACAACAACAACAAACCAGGAGAGAGAGATTATAGATCTGTACAGTTCACAATTTGTTGTAAAGGGCTTTGCCTTTCTTTGCCACTTAGTATAATGGTTATAATACCTCCCATGCATATGATGTTTTAGGGCTTACAAAGCACTTTCACATATATTATCTGATTTGATCTTCATAACAACCCTGTAAGCTCAGTAGGACATTTCATAAATGAGGAAAATGAGGTGTACACAGGGTAAATACATTGCCTACAGAACTGTTTCTCAAAGCGGGTACTTCTGAGTTTTGTCCAGGACAGTACTTCATTATGTGGGGCTGTCCTGTGTGCCTTGCAGAATGTGTAGTAATCCTAGGCTCCCACCTATTAGATGCCAAGAGGTCTTACTAGGCATTGTCACAGCCAACCCAAAATCTAATCATATTTTCAAATGTACTCAAGGGGGGTTGACCACCCCCACACCTTATGGAGAGCCACTGATATATGGCTGGGGTCAGGGTGGGGTCACACTTTTGTAAGTCATGGAGTGAGGGCTCAAATCTGGTTTCCAAATAGCAATTCCAGCACTCTTTCTACCATATTGCTATTTTAAGCCATAAAATCTGTAGTAGCCTAACCAAGGTTTGATGGTCTCCATAAAATAGTTCCCATTGTGTGAGTCATCATGGAGAGTATTGGAAAGTACCTGGGTAAAAAGAGAAGATTATCACCAAGGAACTGAGCAAATAACCAATGGGTCACTAAGATAATCTTACCTTGACAAAAAAAGTTTTTTGTTTTTTTTTAAAGATTTTATTTATTTACTTATTTGAGAGAGAGAGAAAGAGAAGGAGAGAGAGAATCTCATGCAGATTCCACGATGAGCACAAAGCAGAATGGGGGACTTGATCCCACGACTCCAAGATAATGACCTGAGCTGAAATCAAGAGTTGGACGCTTAACCGACAGAGCCACCCAAGCATTCTGCCCCCCACTTTTTAACATAAGTTCCTGGAATCTGCACCAAAGGATACAGAATAGCCTATATAACACAAGGGGCAGGTCTAGATTTATCTTGCAAATCAGTAATCTTTTAACATTCCATTTAATTTAATGATATGTTTATAGTTAGAAAGCCAAATTGGATCTTTATTTAAGCATGCTTTTAATAACACGTAAATATGTACCAATTGATCTTTATAAATTAGTTTTTCTACTTAGTATTCTGCTTAGAACATATTTTATATTGCAATTCCTCTGTAGGGGAGACAAATAGGCTGCTTATGAACCCAATCCTACCATTAAATGGGAATATCTGCTTTGGTCTACCTGTGTTTTTTATTAAGAATTTTATTTTTATTCCCTTTAATTGATCTATGCATGCTCCATTTCATCACAGTCTCCACCACTTCCAACTGTGTTCCATTTAATTTTTTTTCTTATATATAGGGTCCCTGTAAGCAACTGAATTTGATGGCCACATAGAAGTGCAGTCTAGGGCTGATTATGCAAGAAGAAAAGTTAAGGATTAGTGAAAATGATGGCATATCAAGATCTTAGGGGCCTGATGCTCATGGTTTAAAAGTATGTAGACTTTTCACCTTCTGAAAACTTGGTTTCCCAGAATAAAAAAAAAATAAGATTAGTATTATTAGTTCACCCGTATTACATGTAAAGACTGAATGAATGGCTACATGGGAAAACATTTTGATAAAGCTTAAAGTGCAACATTTATTTATCAAGGGCCTACAATTTCCCAAACACTCTTAGTTCTTGGGTTCTGATCCAAGAAAATGAGCAAGTCAAGGCTTCATTGAGGTGCTTTAACTCTTTAGGCTTTATATTCAATGTTAATGAGTACTCCACTCATTTTTGACAGCCATCTCTTTGAAAGAGAACCAAAAAATTGGTTCATATTGAGAAAAATGCAAGATGGAAAAAGAAATTGGAGGAGATGCTATTTCAGCTACCCACTTGATTGCAACATTCAGGAATTATCCCTGCCGAAGAGTCCACCTGCTTTCAATAAGCAGGGGCATCTCCCAAATGAAAGATTGTTCCTCCACCCTGTCTTCTGCTGCCAAGTAGGTAGGTTTCTCCTCTCTTTGCTCCTAAAACATCCTGTGTTTGCTCTGTGAAGGCATCTATCACATCATTCCATTACAGAAGACCGTAAGCATCTTCACACAATCCCGTCTTGGGTGGAGGTCTTGTACCTAGTGGGTCCTCACCTCTGAGACCTACTGAAAGACCCAACTAGTGCTCATCTTTGAAAACCATTCTTTCTCTCCTCTAGCCCACAGCAAGTCACCAAAGTTGCTTCCCTTGGTTCTGACATTTTTACCAATCAGGATCATCTTCAGCATAAAAGAGAGCATTTACTTCTACCTGAGTTCAAAGCTTTCTCCTAGTCTATTTGAATCCCAATCACTTGACAGTCATCTTTTTCCCCCCTCGGACATGCTTATCAGCCAAATGTGTACACTAAGTAAGGGAAATGCTGAAAATTCTTGTGCTGTAGTCTTTGTAGCCCCTCCTCATTTTTCCCTGGAAGAGTAAATACAGGAAAAACAAGGAGAAGGGATAATGGCTATGCTTGGTGCTAGGAGCTAATTAGAAACTCCACAGTATTACTCAGTCATAAACAAAGTCTCCCTACAGAAAATTCATTCTATAGCTGCATACACATGATTTAAGAAATCTTTCAATACATGGCCCTTTCAATAATGTTAAAGCTATTACACTGAGGGATGGGCTGTGCTGGACCTAGACATTTCTCTCCTAAGATAAGACTCTACATGTTCCGTGGAGAGTCAATTAGATTATTCTTCACATTAGGAAAAAAACAAACACGCACAAGAGATCATCTTGTCCAAGCTCAGGTTATACATGCCATAGGATATTCCTAGTGTCCAGTCGGTCTTTTTATAAATAGATGTATAACATCCTCACATATCCTCATGCAAATTGTGCATTTTACCAACTGTTAGCCATGGATCAATTCCAATTTGCTGGGGAGGATTTATTCCTTCATATGCACAAATGTCAGAACCATTGTTTCCTAGACATACAATTGCAGACGAGTTTGTACATTTTAAAGAGTATAACCAGGATATTTGCATAACAAAACCCCACCATTTTAAGGGCAGCAGGGCATGGAGCCTCCCTAGAGTCCTGGGCAGCTTTTAGGTACAGCCTATTGACTTTTAACCATAGATATAATAACAAGTATCAGAATAACTTAACATCTATTATGTGTTACATGGCAGGTACTGGGCAGAACTTTTCATATATTTAACCCTCACAAAAACTCTTTGAAGTAAATGGGATTATCTTCATTTTTCAGATGAGAAAACCAAAACACAGAGAGCTAAAATAAACTTTTCCAAAGTCACACAGCTAAGTGACAGTCCCTTGTTACACCTGGGCAGTTCACAATCTTATCCCCAGTATGAGGCTGCTTCTGTGACAATAGTCCCATTGTTATAGTCACTGGTTAGAGAATCAAGATAGTGACTTTGTCCTTTGGAATGAGCATTGGGTACAAGTCTTAAAACCTGGATTGCAAGCATGGCTTAATCACCAAATTACTGTGAAGCCTTAGAGAAATCACTTAATTTCTCTTAAACTTCAGGTTTTTATTTGATTCAGGCATAAGAAAACACAAGTTTTTGTAAAAATTAAAGAAGGTCATAGATATGGTCTTCTAAAATGTAAATTTCATGAACATATTTTCCCACACACCTAGAACCATAGTAGGAAGTGCTAAAATTTTTTTTGTTGATAAATGAATGATGCAACAATGGAAAAATCACTACACAAAAGGCATTGAGTATAGCAAAAATTTATGGTGTAGCTGATCTGAGCTGACTACCTACTAGGTGCTGCAAGCCTCACATATAAATTTCATGAAGTCTCAAGACCATCCTACAGTGTAGGCATTTGTATTCCTATCCATAAGGAGCAAGTAAGGAAACAGATGTAGAAGAGCTAAGCATTTTGTCCAAGACTGCACAGTTAATAAGTGTTAGAGGTAATTTTTGAACCCAGGTTCCCTCTGGTCAAGATAAGGTGGGAAATAAAAGATGAATTACACATCTGTTTCTTTCCTTAAGGAGCTTATATCTCGTTGTCAGAGGTAAGCCACATGCAGAAAGAAAAAATTGAGACCTGTTGGGTTAAAAGTTATAAAAAGCAACACAAAACAAACATAGCAAGGTGAGAATAATTCTGAATGGGATTGTCAGGGTTATTGTTTCTTAATCCAATCCTGGCTCTACTTTAGAATCATCGGAGCTTGGTATTGGTAGTGTAAATAAAAAATACCACAGGTGGGTAGACAAACCATGAGAGATGACGGACTCTGAAAAACAAACTGAGGGTTCTAGAGGGGAGGGGGGTGGGAGGATGGGTTAGCCTGGTGGTGGGTATTGAGGAGGGCACATTCTGCATGGAGCACTGGGTGTTATGCACAAACAATGAATCATGGAACACTACATCTAAAAGTAATGATGTAATGTATGGGGATTAACAAAGAATAAAAAAATTTAAAATATATATATAATTACAAAACAAAACAAAAAAAATACCACAGGTGATCCTAATGTGCAACTAGGTTGAGAGGCACCACTCCATGCAAATCTCTTAAAGAAGTGTTTTTATAGTAAGCGTTCAGGGTTAAGTGAAGTGTCATTATAATTTTAGAGGCAAAGAGAGCTTAAATGACTTGCCCAAGACCACATTATCTATAATATGTCAAAGTTAAAGCAGAATCCAGAAACCCTGTACCAGGATCTTGGAGAACATGTTGAGATAAAGACGCTTCGCTGTGTTAGACAACTTAAAATGTAACCGGGGAAGGTGATTTCATTCCATCAGAGGATTTGCAGAGGATAAATTCCACCTTTGGAGCAGAGTGTTCACCTAGGATCATAAATTCTAGCATGAAGCACACTTGTTACCAGTCGGGCTAAGAAATGGAGAGTGGGGAAGAAACTGTTTAACTGTCTCTCCTCACATCGACATCATCAGCTTCTGATGTGAAAACACGAGGCTTTGCTTAGTCCGTATCTATGAAACCTGAATGTAGAAAGACAAGCTGCTGTGGCTGAGGCATTGCCTGGCATGACAGATGAAGCCAACTATTGCAACTGCTGAAAAATCTCCCAGACTCACAGTCAGAAAACTAAAGGGCAGAGAAGAAGGGCCATCTGCTTCTTGCTGGCTACAGATTCATTTCTGCTTGGATGGAATGAAGAGCCCCTCCACTTCTTTAAAACAACAACAACAACCAACAACTTCTTGTTCATTTTTGGAGGAATTGCTCCTTCTAGGTAGGGAGTGTTTTAAATACGTAGGTATGTTTAAAATCAGGAAAAAGCAGGAAAGCCACAGAGTACCTTGTTTTTGTCCCCAGTTCTTCAATGCTCTGATCTTAGGAAGAGTCTAGACGACTTTTCTACACTGGGAAAAGACAGCAGACTTTTCTGTTATTCTTAGATTTTTAACAAATGATAGTTTCAACAGTTATCGCTGCAATACCTTTTAATATTATTTTTATCCTGGAGGAGATGTTCATGATCTAAGTTCTGGGCCTTGCACTGGTAGAATATAAAATGAGATCTTAATTAATAGCAAAAGAACAAAGGTTTTCAAGGTGGGCTCTGTAGAGCACTGTAGTGCTTCAGGATCCTGGGGGTGTAAGGGAGGCAAAGAAGCCACAGCTGAGCGTGGCCTCACTCCTCTCCCTCTGCACCCCTTTCCCCAAAAGAGAGCATCTCCATTTTTATCTGTTTATCTCTTAGGGTTCTGCATAAGATTGTTTTTAAGAAAACTATTTCAGTTACTAAAAAAAAAATGGAGAAAAAATCAGATCATTGACCACATATAGAATATGACCTCATTTTTCAAAAAATGTACAAAATTTAGAATGCATAGAAAAAAGGTACAAGAAATATGCACACCGAATTGTCATCTCTTATGAATGTGACCAGTAATGAGTCATATTTTCCCTGTTTTACTATTTGCATTTTCTAGGTTCTCTGTCCTGGGTCTTTGTAAGAAGGAAAAATAATCATGAATGTAGGTAGAAGAAAAAGTCATGTTTTCAATGAATTTAGACCTCTAAGGACCCCTTGGCAGTGTGAAGTTCGGTACAACTTCTAGGCTTGTCAATTGAGGATAGCTCCCAGCTGCTGGTGTGCAAGCATTTGCTTTGGGGTGCCTCTACACCCTACACATCCGGAATGGCACAAGTTGTCTTCTTTCTATTGGCCCACCCACCATCTCTATGATAATCACCATTTCCAACTGGATGGAGATGGGACATTCAATAGCAGACAATTCAGACTAAAAGAACAGCCTAACACACTTGGACAGATGCCCTATTTTTATAGATGAGAAAGCCCAGAGGAGAAGTGATTGCTGAAATGCACAACACAGGACTAGATCCTAGTTCTTCTGAGTACTTCTAAATTAGCTGGGTGTGGTTTGTGCTTGTTCAGTGACAAACTGAGGCAAAAGCACCAACTTTGGGGTCAAACATCTGTCAGGACCTCGGCACCACCCCTAACCAGCTGCAACCATAGGTTAGTTACCTAGTAGTTTCTTTACATGAAACATCAGGGCCACAACATTACTGTACAGGGTTTCAGCAAGGCTTAGATTCAATAACCTCATGCATGTCAGCTAACACAGGGCCAGATCTAGTCTGGGCTCCCCAAATATTTAATAATATACTAAGTATTATTACCATATTTCCTTTGCTCATCCTGTCTATCTGCTTGTATTTGATTGTAAGTCCAGCCACATTATAGGGGATGACATTATTTGGTATTTGGGAAAACAAATGCAAGAGACGGTGATATTCTTCCAATTATAATTCTCTTACACAAATATACCTGGTAACAGGGAGTAGTCTCATAATCTGGGCTGTCATCAGAATTCAAACAGGGAATTTTAAACATCCATTTTCCATTTGCTTAGAAGAGAGGATAATATTTAGAGGAACAAGTTTCACTGGAATATAAACTATGAAGTATGATGAAGCAGAGATATTTATATAATTTAATTTGAAAGTTTCTAAATCTCTGCAAACTATAAATCCATTTTAGAAGAAAAATGCCATAGTGGTAACTTTTAACTTGAAAGAAGGAAGTTAGAGCACATTTTTTTAGTTTTATGGGAATAAATGAAGATAGAGAAAACAGTAGAATTACCTTTCTCCTGTTAAGTACTTAAAACCAGAAAGAACCAATATTACAGGCTATCTTGCAGCTAAGTAAAATAATCAGGAAATGGTAAGGAGATTGGTGTGTCAAATTCAGAAAAGTCCATGTAAAATCCATACTTCAATTGAATTTTCAAAAAGCTTGTTTTGATCCAGGTATTCTGACAATCTCCAAATTCAATTTCCTTGTGTCATGTCTGTCCAATGACACCCAAACACATCCTCCCTGTTATTTTTCATTTTTGAGTCTGTGATGTGTTTATGCTTGGCTTTTTATGAGGAAATAGGGGGCCATGTAAATTAAACATCAGTTTCTTTCACCATCACGCTTATACACCTTGTAATCATGAATTATGCAGGCCAGTATTGACTCTCTTATTATGAGAAAGTGCAGCTGCATGGACCTCAAAAAGCAAACACGGGAAGTCAGAGAAGGGGCAAAACTGAGCCTCATAATCTTGATAGGAGATACCGTCAGACATTCTCCTGTTTACTGGGATGTTTACCAACATATATTTACAACATTTCAGGGAAACTCAGCTTTCCTATCCTGGACCTAGACTTAGCAATGCCCAATGGAATTAGAAATGAAAGAGAAAGAAGCTGAAACTGTATATATTAAATTATTTTTGAAAAATATTTTGAATCCCTGGGGGTGTCCAACTCCTTAGGTTGACTCAATCAAAAGCTAATGATGTCTTCTTTTCCCTTCCTCTCTACTCTCCTGCCCTCCTTTACCAACAACTGTGCCTATTTAGACACCCTGCCTGGAAGAGAGTTACTGATCGAATGATTCAATCACTACACATTTGTTGAGCACTTTCTGGCTAATCCAGTGTTCCTTAACTTCTGGATGCACATTAAATCACCTGGGAAATTGTAAAAATGTACTGATGGCTGGGCTTCTGGATCTTTCAGAGCTCCTGAGTGAATGCAGTGTGCACCCAAGGTTGAGAATAACTTGTCTAAACACATGGGATTTATAGACAAGTCAGGCATTTCCCCTCCTTCCTAGGAATTTACTGATTATCAGGTAAATTCAGACCCCCAAAAACGAACAAAAAACTGAGCTAAGAAATTCCTGGAACCATTTTTTTCTTTCTTCCTTCTTCCTTTTATTCAAATATGTACTGAGAAACCCGTATGCGACAGAAACCAAGGCAACAGAATCAGAACTGTCCCCCCAGGAGTGTATGGTCTGGAGGGAGACACAGACAGTACAATAAGATGAGGAGAAAGGTAAGCACTGGAGTCAAAGGGACTCCCAAAAGAAGGTCCTTTGGCCAGCCAGGATGTAGGTTTAAGGAAAAATCTTTTTTAAGGTGGTAAAATGTAACTAGAATTTTTGAGCTTGTGCTGGAATTGGCCCACATATAGATAGAATATGTGTGTGCATTTGTGTGTGATACGTATGTGTGAATATATAAAAGCAAGGGCATTCTAGTCAGACAGAACTACACGTGCAAAGGCATGAAGACGAGAAAGGACCATGTATCTTTGGAGCCCTGAGGTTTATCGATGGGGCTGAAGTAAAGATTACAAGCAAGACCGGAGAAGCTAGATTCAGATTATAAAGGAGGAGCATTTGCCATGCTCAGAAGTTGGAGCTTCATCCTGAAGGCTATGGAGAAGCTTCTGAAGAAATTAAAACTAGTAAGGACTAAGTTTTCAGACAAATCCTAGAAACTTCTTTTGCTAAAAGAAGGAATCAGGAAAAATTTGTTCATCCTAGGATATTTATAGTAAACAATTTCTCTGAACATCTTTTTTTTTTTAAGATTTTATTTATTTATTTGACAGAGAGATAAAGAGAGAGCACAAGTAAACAGAGCAGCAGGCAGAGGGGGAGGGAGAAGCAGGCTCCCCATTGAGCAGGGAGCCCGATGCGGGGCTCGATCCTAGGACGCTGGGATCATGACCTGAGGAGAAGGCGGCCACTTAACCGACTGAGCCACCCAGGCGCCCCTTCTCTGCACATCTTTATGCCAATGTGGACACCTTGCTGCTCAGTCTGAATTTATTAAATATTTTCATAGATGACTATTTACGATGAAGGAGGAAACATCACACCATGTCTTGGTATCTGAAAGGCCCAGAAGCTTCTTTTTCAGGTAGTACGTTAGCAATAGTAATATTGATAACATATCACATTCTATGTACCAGGGAACTTATATACATTTCGTCCTTATAGTAACCTCTGTTAAGTGGTATTATTCATCTCATTTTACACATGATGAAACTGAAGCTCAGTGAAGTTAAGTAACTTGCCCAAGATCACACAGCTTGTATGTGACTTAGCTGGGCTACAAACTCACATCTGACTTCAAAGTTAGGGCTCTTGTCTTAAACATTTTAGTTCCCCCGCCCAACCCATACAGAGAACACCTTCTGCTCCTCCTGGCCTCACAGCAGAAGGTAAGTTGAGAGAAATACAACATGAACTATCTGCCAGGGCACCTCCAGCGACCCTATGAATATCAGTTCAAAAAGAAAGATGCAGAAAGCACAGCTAGTTCCTTCTGGTTACACCAACAGAGCATCATGAATATTAATTAGAGTCCAGGCACGTGGACCGATCAGAGCTTATTTTCAAAGTAGCTTAATGTGCTGAATAGATCTTCCAGAAGTAATGTGGAACAGCCCCTGATTCATAGCTTCGGTTACTCAATGTTCCAACCTCTTTATACATTTGTTTCCTTTTGATCTTGGGAGCTGCCCTACATCATGTTTTACAGTGAATTATCCAGTGAGTCAGTGCCAGGATATGAGGATATAGCCAATTAATAGATATTTATTGACATAGGAAGACTACAAAGCAAGCTATTATAGAACAAAGAATATGGACTTCGTCAAATACAGATTTAAATCTCTGCTTCACCACTTTAGCTCCAAGATAACTTGGGGCAAAAGATTTATCTTCTCTATATCTCAGTTTCTTCATCTGCAAAATGCACAGAAAAAATTGTGACCACTAGACATAATGCAAGATGGTCGAAGTCTAGCCACACAGTGAGTTCTCGACAAAAGTAGAGTTTCCTCCTGCAGATGTGAGTAATGATGGATTAATTAAGCATTAGTGAAACAGTCTCCAAAATGGCCATGGTAAAGCTGACAGAGGATTAACTTTACATGCATGGACGAGCTTTTAAGAAAATGGATGTCACTTTCTGATATGGGTGAGAAATCCACATGCTCCTTAAGTATGTTACTGAGCAGTGAGTGCTGAACATGCAGCACATGTGCAGACTTGAAAAGACATGGCTACTGATGAGGCATTCCAGAGACTAGCCAGGGGGCTGCTTTCACTCCCTGTATGTATAAGTATCCTCACTAACAAATGGATAGTGAAAGCATGAGGCTTGGAGATGCCTCCCAAATGTGTAGGTCCCCTGGTCGGACAAAGCGGGCAACACAATTTAAAGTGTTAGGGAAAGAAAATACTTGGTTTGTAGAAGGCAAGTTAAAAACCCAAGGTCAGGAAGCAGGAGGGAATGAGTTATAAACTATGCAATACTTAAAGATCAGAGTCTTGACCAACTATAGAGGCAGGAAACCCAACGTTAGGGTTGTTTAGGTGTGGTTCTCAAACAGGGGATTCTTCTACAGTCCTTAGGGAATCTATGAAATTCCTAAAACCATGTACAGAACAATACATGTGTTTTGGGGGCAGAAAGTCTACATTCCTCAGATTTTCAAAAGGGTTAAGGGCACAGATTCTATGTTCAAATCCTGACTCTGCTCATTTCTAGCTGTGTGATTGTTATGAAAATTGCTTAACCTTTCTGGGAATGATAATAAAACTTATCCCATACTGTTGCTATGATAATTAAATGAGGTAATATTTATAACACACCTAGAAAATACCGGGGACATAGTTAGTATTCATTAATAATAATAATACTCATCTTGGATGTAGAGGGAACTGCTTAAATCCTAGGTTTCTGGGTCTTGGATAAGCCTGGCCCTAAAATTAATGAACAAGTCACTTGAAAAATCTGGGCATCAGGTGTCTAATATATCAAATGGGATGCCTCTGAGTTCTAATACTTTTGAACACTTGCTTTGCTCCCACCATATTTACCTTTAAATATGAAGGTAAAATAATACCCCTTTCCTGGAGGAACTCATGGTTTGGGATGGGCAGATAAGTATAAAATAAACACAGATACAGTTGACCCTTGAACAATGTGGGAGATAGGGGTACCAACCCTCCCCACAAAAATCTATGTGTAACTTTTGACTCCTCCGAAACTTAACTCCCAGAGCCCCAAGGACCTCCAGACCAGCCCCTGTGACTGTGCATGCTCAGCTGCAACTTGCCATAGGTTTTGCAACAGGAATCCTTCATTCTCTGTCAATGACCTTTGCTTGGGGAGTTGTCTCAGCTGCTCCAAAATTGATCCAAGTTTAGATAAACAATGGACCCCGTGGAAGGCGGCACATGGGAAACTACACAGCATGGATGAAGAAGGACAGAAGAGAACAGTGGGAAAATAACCTGAAAATGATTGAATAGCACAGCTGGGAATATAGCAAAGGGAAATACACCTTCACAATGGGACTGAATGCTTTTAATAACACGATTGATGAAGAATTCAATCACATAATAAATGGCTATAAAATCCAGAAACAGAAAGGAAATGTGTACCAACATCTCCTTGCTGAGATCCTCCCATCTATGGACTAGAGAAAATCTGTGTAACTGCTGTGAAGTCAGAGAAAAACAGGAAGCATTTGATGTCATCAGGTGAAAGCACAAGAGAGTAAAGGACACATGAATTATCAACAAGTTAAATTTAAAAAGGAAGCAAAACAAACAAACAAAAAACAAAAAAACCCACTTGACTCCTAATAGTCTACTGTTTTCCAGAGAAGGCTTACCAATAACATAAAGTTGATTAGCACAGATTTTCTATGTTATATGTATTATATGCTGTATTCTTATAATAAAGCAAGCTAAAGCAAAGAAAATGTTATTAAGAAAATCATAAGTGAGGGATGCCTGGGTAACTCGTGATTTTGGCTCAGGTCATGATCTCAGGATCGTTGAGATTGAGCCCCACATTGGGCTCTGTGCTGAGTGCAGAGTCTGCTTGAGATTCTTTTTCTCCCTCTCCCTCTGCCCCTTCCTTGGCTCTCTCTCTCTTTCTCTGTACTTTATTTATTGAAAAAAATCTGCATATGAGTGGATCCATGCTGTTCAAAGCAGTGTTGTTCAGGAGGCAACTGTAATTATAATTAACTGGCAAGTTCAATAACGGAGATATAATCAGGGGTTTATGGGGACACAGATGAGAGATGGTGATTCATTTGTGTGGACAGATGACCTTCAACACCCATCCAGGAAAGATTTGCTTAAAGAGGTGATGTTTTAGGGGGAGGGAATGGGCTGGGTCTTTTAAGCAGAGAGAATTAGAAAAGGCCAAGAGATGAGAATCACCACTGCACTTGTGAAGGGCCATGGTGAATTCATGGTACTGGAGTCCAAATTATGGGATAAGAAGTGGTGGGAAGGGAGTAGCAGGGTGGTGCTAGACCAGGAAGGACCTGGATGCCTGGGTAAGGAGCTAAGACTCATTCTGGTAGGGAACATTATGGGGTTTACATAGAGGGATGAATCTGGCAGTAAGTGTGAAGAATGGGTTGGAGAGAACCAGGACCAAAGGGAAGGAAACAAATTATAAGAGGTTTTAAGTGGGGAAATCAGAAGGGGAGACAAACTATGAGAGACTATGGACTCTGAGAAACAAATTGAGGGTTCTAGAGGGGAGGGGAGTAGGGGGATGGGTTAGCCTGGTGATGGATATTAAAGAGGGCACGTATTGAATGGAGTACTGGGTGTTATACACAAACAATGAATCATGGAATACTACATCAATAAATCAATAAATCAATAGAAAAAAAAAGTTTTCCTAAAGATTGCCCAAAAAAACCCAAAACAAAACAACAAAAACAAAAAAATAAAGAAACACGCACAACAACAACAAAAAGAGGCTTTAAATTACACAAAGAGAGAAATACAGATGGCAGGAACTAAGGCCAAACTATTTACTGGGTTTGTGGCTACTACGAGGAACATAGGTACACAAAACATTTAGGAGATAAACATGGATGATTTATTGATTGATTACACATGGGATATAAGAAAGACACGTTCAAGTCTAACCACTGAGATTCTTAGCTTGGGTGAGAGGTGAATGGTGATTCCAAAATCTGAGATTAGGAGAGTGAGGAGGAGCTAAAGCATGTTTAGGGAGATACGCAGAGGGTAATGAGCTCTGTCTGGGACATACTGTGTTGGAGCAAATTGAGTAGGACATATTGAGTGAATCCAGACGAAGTCTCTAATAAAGATCAAATTAGATAATGCACATGGATTGCTTTGTGAACTACAAAAACCTAATTATCCTCATTATTATTGCCATTAGCTTACAGGACAAGACTCACGAGTTCTTATTTAACCACTCTCATTCTTAAATCTTCCATCCACTTCAATGTGGGTAATAACCGCCCATCATCTCTAACTCATAAGATATTTGGGTATAAAATAAAGTTATCTATGAAACATTGAGTTCTTTGTGGGAAAGACATATAAATCCAACATAATATTAAATGGCATTAAATTCAAAAAGATGAGGCAGTGTACAACAATGATTTCCATGATATTTACTAAGTGAGAAGACAATTATAGCTGTGGAATGCATGGTTTAACACAACAGCTACATTGCCATGATATTTTGAATTATGTAAGTGAAAATTTAGTTTTCCTACCAGTCATATGTCTATTTTAGAGGATTCCTTCACAGAAAACAAAATATTGTGTATGTTTTTGTATTTTTTTGTGTGTTGGGGCATGTATCTGAGTGTGCCTGGAAGTGTGTTGCCCCTCACATTTACCGACTGTAAATAAACAATATAATTAACAGCCTGGATCCCTGGGGTTGGTTGGTAAATCAAAGCTGAGGAAGCAATACTTTTTATACAAAATCTTCACCCTTTAATATAAACCTTTGATATCATGACCAGCAGAACTGGCTCATAGGAAATAATCAAGTAAAAATTAAGGACCAGCAATTATCCAAGGTATTTAGAGAAATGTGGGTCCCAAATGGTGCATATTCTTGTTTGCATATCTGATTTTCTGGATTACTACGAATGCTTTGCAATACACTGACCAAGTCAGGAAACCACAATAGAATCAGTTAGTCAAAATTCTGTTTTACAGTACTAATAATCTTGGTATCTCCAAGAATCAGACAGTCGTTACATTCATTCATCTAAAACTCCATTCACTTTTGAGCAAAAGGGACCTCATTTACTCCCTTCCCCATCTCTAGGCAGTAAATGAGATCCCTAAATTTCTCCCTGTAACACTTTCTATTCTTTAACGGCCCATATTGTTGGCAAGTATCTCCTCTGAGTCTCATCTAAATCCATTGTTAGATACCAAACAGCATGTGAAATGTTGAGAGGAAAATGTATTGACTAGTGTGAGTTAAAGAAGGAAAACCTTTCAGTCCAAAACAAACAAAAGGAAGGCCACTAGCCCAGAAGATATGTGGCACACTGTATGAGCTTGTTTCATAGCTATCTTCTCAGAGAGGGAGAAACATTTATTTCCTAAGTACTCATATTGGCACTTGGATCTACAAGACATAAAATAATTCATATCAAAAGGGAGTAAGATGGAAAATCCTGTGGTCACCTGACATCCCCTTGTAATACTGGAACTTCCTTAAGAAGACACTTTGGAATTATGTCTGCCATCTATAATGTTCTCTCCCAAATATCAATGTATTATGTCTCTCTGTCTTGTAGTTCTTTTCTCCTACAAGTGAGGATTGAGCAAAATGATTTATTTCCTCTAAGTGAAGGCCATTGTTCACTTACTACAAATGTTTCTGTAACAGTTCTCCTATTTGTGGACTTTAGCAATAAGTGTAGATTTAAACAACCAGTATCCTCATATTAAAACCAAACATGAAGAAATTATTTAAACCACAACCACAAAGCAGATAATTCTATTTGAAATCAACCAAGATATCTGGGATGGTTTATATAGAAGACAAAATCTACATAGACCTCATTCATCACTGATCAAGAGGGCAGAGCGTTCACACATCTATCTAGCAAAAAGAGCAGACACTAATATAGCCCTTACCAGTGCCTAAGCATTGTTCTAAGAGCTTTATATATATTATCTCATCTAATTTTCACAAGAACCCAATGAGTTAAACACGATCATCCTTATTTTTCAGGCGAAGTAACTGAGGTGTAGTGAAGTCAAGTAACTTGCCCAAAGTCACACAAGCTGCAAGTGATAGGGATAGGATTAGAACCCAGATAGTCTGGTTCCTAACTTTGTACTCTTAGTCACTATGGAGTGAGGATTTTCTTCAGTAAATATGTCCATTATACAGTTAATCAAGATCATCCTGTTTTTAATTCCATAGCAAGACTGTGTGTTTGATTTTCTGCAGGATCACCTCAATTATCCATGAAATTATCATTATCATCATCATCATATTAACAATAACAATAATTCTAACTGCTTTTTATTACAGGTCAAAGATGTGCTTAGTACAATAATAGGTGCATTATTGGTATCTCCAAGAATATCTCCTAGATATATCTCATTTAATTGACTTCCTATAAAGATTCTAGCCTCATTTTACAGGTAAGGAAATTGATGCTTAAAGAAGTTAAATACCTTTCCCAAGGTCAAAAACAAGGGGGCGCCTGGGTGGCTCAGTCGGTTAAGCGACTGCCTTCGGCTCAGGTCATGATCCCGGGGTCCTGGGATCGAGTCCTGCGTCGGGCTCCCCACTCTGCAGGGAGCCTGCTTCTCCCTCTCCCACTCCCCCTGCTTGTGTTCCCTCTCTCGCTGTGTCTCTCTGTCAAATAAATAATAAAAATAAAATCTTAAAAAACAAAAAACATTGTTTAAAAAAAAACAAAAAAAACAAGGATGTGGAGAGCCAGAAAGCTAGACTTCATGTCTCATGGACTTCAATAATGTTACATTGCCTCTATCTCACTCTCTTTGCTCAGAATTATGATGGTTTAAAAGTTTTATACTCATCTTCATGATGTTCAGGATTAGCCATACATATCTGTACCATGTACACATATTGGTACTGATTAGCCATTAATCACTTTGAAGGTTCTTGGACCTGCACCCAATGAGCCTGAATGACAGTTTAGGTTCTTTCTAGCCCCTGGAAGGCATGGTATTTATAAAGCACACGACAAATGTGCTTAAAAGAAAAATGACAATCATCAAGTTTAGTGTCACTATCAGGCTCTGGTATAATGAAATGTTTTTTCATCTATGTTTTATTAGATAATTAATTTCCTTTTTTTCCCCCCTGAACTGCAAAAACATTAACAGGTAATTCTATCAAGAATGATCTTTCCCGTGAAACAAATGATGCAGTTTAAAGTTAAAGTGAATTAATCTTCTGAGTATCATAGGGAAATACTTAATCATTTCAGTGATTGTTAATAATCACTATTAAACAGAAAACAATTCCACATTATTTCCTTACTCTGTTTATGACTAAAACCACATGTATTTTCCATTATTAGTGAAGTTAATAAATTATGAAGATGCATGGCCATGCAACAGAAATATGTGAGATATTTTTGCTAAAGACAACATCTCATGTTTATATTTTGAACAGAGATACAAATGAATTATAAAATATGACCAAAGAATAGTGTAAATAAGATAGCAGTTGTGTGTGTGTGTGTATGTATGTAATGACACACATGCACATGCAAACTAATGCTGAAGGAAAGCAGTGCAGAGGTGGACTCAACCTCATCTGAGTTAGGAAGAAACCCAGTTACTTCCATTTCATTGCTCCACCATTTTTGAAACAAAACTTCTGCCTGATGGTCCAAAATGGCTGCTCAAGCTCCAGCCATCAGGTCTGCTTTCTAGCCAGCAAGAAGGAAGAAAGAGAGGCCACTAAATGACACTTCCTGGAAGTCACTTGGACACTTTTGCTTACATCTCATTGACCACAACTTAGTCCTAATGCAATATCAACTACAAGAGGGGAGTTGAGAAGTGTCTTTATTTTATCTCCAGCTAAAACATAAGTCCCTATTATTAGGAAGAAGAGGATGAATATTAGAAGAAAATTGAAAGTCTTTACAGAGCTCAAGAATGTAAAAAGATCAATACTCTTTTCCTTTAAAATAAGACATTATCCTTGGGCTTTATTGGTATTTCACCCCCCAAAATGTAGGTCCTAGGGAACTATATGAAATCTAAAAGCTTAATTCATGGGGCGCCTGGGTGGCTCAGTTGATTAAGCGACTGCCTTTGGCTCAGGTCACGATCTCAGGGTCCTGGGATCGAGCCCCGCATTGGGTTCCCTGCTCGGCGGGAAGCCTGCTTCTCCCTTTCCCACTCCCCCTGCTTGTGTTCCCTCTCTCGCTGTCTCTCTCTCTGTCAAATAAATAAATAAAATCTTAAAAAAAAAAACCGCTTAATTCACATTGCATAATTCAGAGCTAAATGTAGACATTTTATACATAGGAGTGAGTGTTAGTGTCATGCTCTTTCAAAATGTCTTTCATTCAGTCTTTACCCCTATTGTCTGGGAAAGGAGGGAGAAAAGCACAGAGCCAAACAACAATGTTAAGATTAGACCTCTTCTGATAAAGTTAACAAGCATCAATGTCATCCATTAGCATAAACTTCGATTCATCAAGTTTAAAACACTGAGCTAACACCAACATGTTCGCAGCAGTTATGGCCTGGCCTCACAGCCAGCTAGGCCATGGGTCCAGCCCCACCCACCTGGAGCAGTTATGGCCCCACCACAATAATATGTGCATGCAGTCCACATAAAGGACACCTCTGGAGCACCCAGCTCTGGTGGTCAGGGGGACTGTGCTTCTGGGACCACAGGGCATGTCCTATGTAAGGCCACTCTTTCAAGACCAGGAGAAGTATCTGAACTACCTAATATACATAAACATATAGAGTTGGGCAAAATGAGGTGACAGAGAAAAATGTTCCAAACAAAGGACAAAAAAAACCCCAAAAGCAAAAAACAAAAACCCACAGGAAAAGAATTAAATGAATACAGATAGGCAATTTACCTGATAAAGAGTTCAAAGAAATGGTCATAAAAATTCTTACGAAACATAGGAGAGGACTAGATGAACACAGTGAGACTTTCAACATAGGAAATATAAGGAAGTACCAATAAGAAGAGTACAATAAGAGAAATGAAAAATACAATAAAGGGAATGAATAAATAGCAGATTCAATATTACAGAAGGCCAGAACAGTGATCCAGAACACAGGGTAGTGGAAATCACCCAAACTGAACAGTAAAAAGAAAAAATAATTTTTTAAAAAGTGAGGTTGTTTTAAGGGATCTCTGTGACAACATCAAACATACTAACATCCACATTATAGGAGTCCCAGAAGGAGAGGAGAGAGATAAACAGGCAAAAACATTATCTGAAGAAATAATAGCTGAAAACTTTCCTAACCTGGTGAAGGAAGCGGACCTTGGGTTCAGGAATCAAAGAGAGTTCCACGGAAGATAAACTCAAAGAGATATACACCAAGATACATTATAATTAATGTGTCTTAATTAAAATGTCAAAAATTAAAGATAGACAATCTTAAAAGCAGAATCTAAAAATCTAAAAAAGGAAAAACTGTTTGTATAAGGGAACCCCCATAAGGCTATCAGCTGATTTTATAGCAGAAATTTGGCAGGCCAGAAGAGAGTAGTGTGATATGTTCAAAGTGCTAAAAGAGAAAAACTTACAACAAAGAATACTCTATCCTGCAAGGTTATCATTCAAAATTGATGGGGAAATAAAGCATTTCCCAGACCAGCAAAGGCTAAAGGAGGCATCACCACTAAAATGACTTTACAAAAAATATTAAAGGGACTTGTTTAAGCAGAAAAAAAGGCCATAACTAGAAATAAGAAAATATATGAAAAAAATATTTCAATGGTAAAGGCAACATATAAAAAAGGTAGTGGATCAACTACTTACAGAGCTAGTATAAAGGTTAAAAGACAAAAGTAGTAAGACCAACTAACTCTACAATAATTAGTAAAACATGACATCAAAAACACAGAACATGAGGGAGGCAGAGTAAAATGTAGTGCTTTTAGAATGCATTTAAACTTAATAACCAACTTAAAATAGATGGCTCTATATGTAGATTGTTAAATATGAACCTCATGGTGACCACAAACCAAAAACCTATAACACATAAAGTAAAAAAAAAAGAGAGAGAGAGAGAGAAAGGAATCCAAACATAAGATTAAAGAAAGTCATCAAATCATGAGAAAAAGAAAAAAAAGGAACAGAGAAGAACTATAAAAAAAAACAACTAGAAAACACAATGGCAATAAATACATACCTGTCAATAATTACTTTAAATGTAAATGGACTAAATGCTCCAATTAAAAGACACAGGATGACTGAATGGATCAAAGAAACAAACACCAAGACCCATCTACAGGCATACCTTGGAGATATTTCAGGTTCTGTTCCAAACTACCACAATAAAGTGAGTATTACAATAAGGCAAGCCAAACTAATTTTTAAGTTTTCCCAAGCATTTAAAGTTATGTTTATACTATACTGTAGTCTATTAAGTACGCAAAGGCCTTATGCCTAAAACAAACAAATAAAAAAACAAATTGTATGCCTTAATTTGAAAATATTGCTTAAAAATGCTAACCATCATCTGAGCTTTCAGCAAGTTGCAATCATTTTGCTGGCAGAGGATCTTGCCATGATATTGATGGCTGCTGACTGATCAGGATGGTAGTTGCTGAAAGTTGTGGTGGTTGTGGCAATTTCTTAAAATAAGAAAATAAAGCCTGCTGCATCAATTGACTCTTCCTTTCAGAAACAATTTCTCTGTGTCATATGATGCCGTTTGATATCATTTCCCCCACAACAGAACTTCTCTCAAAATTGGATTCAATCTTCTCAATCCCTGCTGCCACTTTATCAACTAACTTTATGTAATATTCTAAATCCTTTGTTGTCATTTCAACAATCCTCACAGCATCTTCACCAGGAGTTGTTTCTATTTCAAGAAAGCGCTTTTCTTTGCTCACCCATAAGAAGCAACTCCTCATCTGTTAAAATTTTATCATGAGATTGCAGCAATTCAGTCATGTTTTTAGGTTCCACTTTTAATTCTAATTCTCTTGCTATTTCCATTAACCTCTAATTTGTAAAACAAAAACAAACAAAAACACAGTATCGATGAAGTACAATAAAATAAAATGCAATAAAACATGCCAGTACAGAGGGACTATACCTCAAAATAATGAAGGCCATATATGACAAACCTCAGCTAATGTCATACTCAATGGAGAAAAGTCGAAAGCTTTTTTCCTAAGATCAGGAACAAGAAAAAGATGCCCACTCTCACCACTTTTATTCAACATAGCATTGGAAGTTCTAGCTGCAGCAATCAGACAAGAAAAAGAATTAAAAACATCCAGATTGGAAAAGAAGTAGTAAAACTGTCACCATTCCCAGATGACATAATACTATATATAGAAAACCCTAAAGCCTCCATCCAAAAACTATTAGAACTAACGACTGAATTCAGCAAAGTTGCAAGATATAAAATCAAAATGCAGAAATTGATTTCATTTCTATACACTAATAATAAACTATTAGAAAGAGAAATAAAGAAAAAAATCCCATGTATAATTGCATCAAAAAGAAGGAAATACCTAGACATATATTTAACCATGGAGGTGAAAGACCTATACTCTGGAATCTACAAGATATTGATGAAGAATATGAAGATGACACAAATAAATGGAAAGATATACCATGCTTATGGATTGGAATAATTAATATTGTTAAGATGTCCATACTATCCAAATCAATATATAGATTCAATGCAATCCTTACCAAAATACCAATGGCAGTTTTCACAGAACTAGAAAAAACAATCCTAAAATTTGTATGGAACCATAAAAGACCCTGAATAGCCAAAGCAATCTTGAGAAAAATCAAAGGTGCAGGTATCACCCTCTAGAATTTCAAATTATACTACAAAATTATAAAAACCCAAATAGTATGGTACTGGCACAAAAACAGACACACAGATCAATGGAACAGAATAGAGCACCCAGAAATAACCCAGGCTTATATGGTCAAATAATCTAAAACAAAGGAGGCAAGAATATACAATGGGGAAAAGACAGTTTCTTCAATAAATGGTGTTCGGAAAACTGGACAGCTACATGCAAAAGAATAAAACTAGACCACTTTCTTAGACCACATACAAAAATAATCTCAAAATGGATTTATGACTTAACTATAAAACCTGAAGCCATAAAACTCCTAGAAAAAAAAAACATAGGCCGTCAGCTCTTTGACATCGGTCTTAGCAATTTTTTTTGTACCTGTTTTCTCAGGCAAGGACAACAAAACCAAAAATAAACAAATGGGACTATATCAAACTAAAAAGCTTTTAAACAGTGAAGGAAACTATCAACAAAATGAAAAAGCAGGGTGCCTGGGTGGCTCAGTGGGTTAAGCGACTATCTGCCTTCAGATCAGGTCATGATGTCCTGGGATCAAGTCCTGCATCAGGCTCCCTGCTCAGTGGGAAGTCTGCTTCACCCTCTACCCGGACCCCTTCTCGTGATCTCTCTCTCTCATGCTCTCTCTCTCAAATAAATAAATAAAATGTTTTTTAAAAAATGAAAAAGCAACCTACTGAATGGGAGAAGATATTCGCCAATGATATATCTGATAAGGGGTTAACATCCAAAATATACAAAGAGCTCATAAAACTCAGTGTCAAAAAAAAAATCTGATTTAAAATTGGGCAGAGAACCTAAATAGACATTTTTCCAAAGAAGACATACAGATGGCCAATAGACACATGATAAGATGCTCAACATCACTAATCACCAGGAAAATGGAAATCAAAACCACAATGAGATATTATATTACCCCTGTCAGAATGGCTATTATCAAAAGACAAGAAGTAAGTTGGTGAGGATGTGGAGAAAATACACTGCTGGTGGGAAGGTGAATAAGCGCAGCCACTGTGGAAAACAAGATGAAGTTTCCTCAAAATATTAAAATATTAAAAAATAGAACTACCATATGATCCAGCAATCTATCTCTAGGTATTTATCCAAAGAAAACAAAAACACTAATTAGAAAAGACATATGCACCCCATATGGACATTATTTATGATAGCCAAGATATGAAAGCAACCTAAATGTCCATCAATAGATGAACAGATAATAAAGATGTGGTATATTCCACATGCTAATAATGCAAATGAGAAAATGGATTCTTAGTATAATATGTAAACTAGAGAAAAAGGTAACTACTCTGTTGGTCTTATTTAATTATATGGCAAAGTGACAGGCACAGTTTTAGACAAACTCGTGGTAAAATTCTGGCTAGGCCAATCAAGGTTTTTGACTGCAAACAAGAGAAACTAATTCTGGTTAACTTACAATTTTATTGTATTTTCCAAGAAAACACAATATATTGGAAAAATACTGGGTAGGCCCCAGGGTCTTCAGGAAGGCAGAAAGGGTTTGGAAAATAAGCAAGAACAAAGCCAGGCTGCTGAGAAAGAGCCAGCTCATTCTTGAAAACAAGCATAGACATTCAACATCACAGGGTTAGACTTTTAACTCTCTTTTCCTCAGTCCCACTGGACACAGGATACTATCATTGCTCATGGAATAAATCTAAATGGTTCCTATCCCTTTTCTTTGACTGTTTTATACTTTTCCTTTCAGAAAGAAATGCCCATCCTATAGGCCAATCTTAGGTCAGATTTTCAGGCCCTGTTGGATAGCATCTTGAGCTTCCATCATAGAAGATTGAGCCTCATATCCCAAGATTCACATCTTTACAATTTCCTTTTAATATAAGTGTCCAGATGTTGAGAGGTCAAAAATGTAGCCCCTTACATTGAATCTGCAATTTACCAGATGCATGATCTTCAGGAAGTTTCTTTAACTCTGAGTCTCAGTTCCATTACCTCTGATAAAAAGATAGTTAATGAATATCTTATAGGGTCATTATGAAGATCAAATGAGATTATAAATGATAAGGCCCATAGTAAGCCTTCAATATACTGGCCTAATGTGCAGTTGTGAGGAAAGGCAGGAAAAATGCTTGATCCCATCAACATTAATATGAGAGTGATTTTCATGGCTGTTACTCTTATCATTGTAATTATCAGGAGTGGGTTTTGAGAATTTAAATTCCAAATTCTATTTAGTCCCTGCCCTGAAGTATTTGATGTAATTGGTCAATAGGTCTCTTAAATTTCTTTTAATCTGCCAACTTTTTCTCTTCTTCCCTTACCTCTTCCCCTTTTTCTTTCTCTCTCATTTTTCTCTTTCTGTGATTTTGTTGTTGTTGTTGAAGAGACCTGGTGTTTTTATTCTGAAGAGTTTCTGACAGCCTGAATTTTTCTGAATTCAACCCCATTGCGCATGGGGCATATTCCTCTCTCACTTGTATTTCCTGTAATTTTGTGGTGAGATCTAGAAGACTGATCAGATTCCAGTTCAATTTCTAGCAAGAATACTTGGTAGGCAGTGTGTTGTGCTTCCATCAGGAGATATGTAAGTCTAGTTATTTCTCTTTCTATTTTGTCAGTACTTATGATCACTGCCTAGACTCATTAATTCATTAGGGGTTACAATTCTATCATTCCTTCTTTCTAAGTTATTTGAAATGCTCTGCAAGGAAAAACTTCCCCTTATCTGGTTGACCTAAAGTACAGTTCTAAGTAAGACAGGAAAAATGCTTAAGTCTTTCCCTTTATCAGTTTTCAAAATATGTTGGTTTTCTAGCATCCTCCAAAAGTTACCAATGAATGTTTTCTTAGTATTATTATAAACTTATGCATTTGAATAAATTTGATGAGTTTCAAACCCATATCAGTTATTATCCTTACTAATGCTCAATTGGCCCCTCTTCAGTCGGCCAAAGCCTTTTCTAGTAGGTTTCTGGGTCCCTTTGACATGAACTAGTAGTCTTCAATAACTTTATTGATAGTTCCTTTGTTTTTGATATGACAAAATGTTCCTGCCCCACAACTTCAAGTTACAAAATGCCATGAACATAGCCTTCGAGATGACTTTTACATCCATCCCTTTCTTTTTTCTCTGCCAGGAATCAAGTTCAATTCATAATGGGTGAATTGGCTCCATCATGAGACTGTTAACATTTTTTTAAAAATTTATACCCTCTCTCTAATCTTTCTTCAACCACACCTCAGTGACTTATCAAAAAAAAAAAACAAACCCAGAAACAAAATCAAAAACTCTTATAGGCATTACCTGATTTAAAAATCTTTACTAACTCATTCCTTCTTATATATAAAATAATCTCAAATCTACTGACCTGATTTTTGAGGTTTGTCATGATCTGGCCCTAGCTAGCCCCCTTGTACTTTGAATTTCCTGAAGCATATCCTATGGTCCAGCCAAACTATATCACCCCAATTCTTTAAAGATGCCCTGCACTTCTGTACCTTCATAACTCTGCTTAAGCTGATTTATGATTTTCCACTTTTTGAAATATTAGTAATATTTTAGGACTCAGGTTAGAAACCACCTCCTTCTGGGAGCTTTCCTAAGCCATGAACCATCTTTTGTCTCTTCCTTCTGGTATTTTTCTACTCAGCATTTCATATCTTAGTTACTTATCCATATGTCTATATAGCATTGAGTAAATGAGTAAATAAACACAAACAAAATAACTTAGGTCAGAGCCGTATTACTGATTTTTTTCAATATTCAATTATCCTTTTATTTAAAATAATGTTTAAAAAATACTGGACTGATAATATCTTCTGGCATCTTTTTCCCAATTTTCCAGTGATATGTAAATGTACAGCAAGCCCTCGGAAGCCTACCTAAGCAGTGGTTCAAACGCTTTTATCTTGCACTTGATGTATAAATTTTGCACAAAGGGAATGAACTGAATTCCTAAATGAACAGCAGAACAAACGGGGAAACATCACTCTGATCACTGCCACTTTTTAATCACCTCTTTCTGTAGGCAGAATAAGAAAAGAAAAAAAAAAAAGAAACCTTCAGAAAATAAAATATAATTCTACCAGGTCAAGTCAAAATGGATTCCATCATACTCAATCACCCTGTTTTCAGTATTTATGGCCTATAGTCAAGAATAGAGTGATACTTTGTGAGAGATCATCTAAAATATATAGGATAAAATAAGTAAAAAGATTGAGTTCTTTCTTCTTGAAGTCGTTTTTATACTCAACCTGTGGATGCTCCATTGGCATGCATTGTAGCATTTTCAAGGCCACTTAAAAAAAAAAAAGGTTTTTTAAAATGAATTAAAATGCAGAAAATGCATCTTAAAGTGACTTGCTTTTCAACCACTCCAATCTATAATTCCACACTTCTGAAATTATACAAGCTGAGAAATGGAATCCTTGTGGTTGAAATGGACAGAATAAAATCACTAATATTCCTGTTAAAACAATAAGTTTCTCTCTGTACATTCCTTTCACAGTTTTGCCCTGTGAAGGTCACAGCAAGCAATCAGTGTATCTAGTGGCAGGAACATTCATCTTTTTTGGTGCAGTGAATTTTATTCTAGAGTTTCTAATATAAAGAGCATAATTTTAAGCTTCAAATTACACATTTCTGAGGGAGGACACACATTAATGACAAAGGGGATTCTGGGAAATGCCTATAGAATTGGGTGTTCTCTACTGTCAAGGAATATGGAGAATAAGAAGAGTTTATTGACTATCTTAGGGGTTTTATATGTTGCTTTCCTACATGAATGTGGGTAAGAAATACCAAGGTAGGAAAAGATTAGCTTACAAAAGATTGCATGTATCTTTTGGTTGGCTGGGATTGTGTAGTCATTATTAAAATGCTGTTCTGTTTTCCTTATCTTCTTCCTTATAAAAGCTCCTACCCTGAGCCTGAAAATATTTCCCCTTTGTGCATAACAAATTCTTCATTAAAAAGTCGAATAATAGTGAAATTAAAATGGAGAGGGAGCACTGATTTCTTGATTTTTAAAAAGGCGACTGTTTCTTATATTTTATACATTTTTATTTCAAAGATTCAAAAGTGTAAGTATTTATTCAATACATTTTAAACCTTTTAGTCTAGGCTAAGCTATTTAGAAGGAGCCCTCTTCACAATAAACATATATCTCAGCATGGAAATTGGACTCCTCTCTCTTGGAGCATACTTAATTACACTAGATATAAGTTTCAATTATTTTTAAAGAAAACTATAATAAAATTAATTTCTTGATTCAAAAATTTTCAAAGTTTATGAACCTAAAAGTGTAAGCACCATGTTATCTTGTCATATACAGTAATAGAGAAATTAATGTTAATCAATGAATTTAGGAGAAAAGATAATCATATGGGGAAAAAAGCAAAATTATTTTATTTTGAGATAATTCATTCTCAAAAAACAACAAAATAGCTTAAAACTATTTAAAATAATAATAAATATATATAAAAATTTTATTTTTTTGTACATGCCA
Organism: Mirounga leonina; assembly: GCF_011800145.1. Taxonomy (NCBI): domain Eukaryota; kingdom Metazoa; phylum Chordata; class Mammalia; order Carnivora; family Phocidae; genus Mirounga; species Mirounga leonina. The sequence continues at coordinate 29,028,202 of NW_023270855.1, read as the reverse complement.
ACAAAAAGATAAAATACTGTAGAATTCTTATCCAATGCAATTAGGATAGTATTTGTTGAAATAATTTAAAAAAATAGTTGAAGTAGAGAGTCATAACACATAAAGTAACAAACATCTAATTTTACTTGACATTTATAATTGTTTGTTGATTTTTTTGGTGTAGGGTTATAACCTTGCCTTTCAGGTATAGGTTCACGGATCGAAGTTCCACATCCTCATTAACACCCATTATATGTGGTCTATGATTGTCAGTTTTTATTTCTTTCAAAAGGAGTAAAAAGATTAAAGAATTTATGAAGCAATCTGACCAAAAAACCTTTAGATTTTTATTACTTTTCCAATAACCAAAATGTTACTGTAGCTTTGCCCAACTACAATTTAATGACATTTAAAAAATGTCATTGAATTGTCCCAAGGCAATCAACTTGGTTAATATAAACAAAGACTGTCCCTTGTTTTCACAATCATATCCATTGTTATGTAATATTTAATTGGATTATAAAATTACACTAACTACAGAAACTAGCTTAAACAGGTTTGGGAAACACAATTACTTTTGATGAGTATACATCTAGCTGATGGGGGCGCAGAAATATCCAGGTATATTAGAGAGTAACCCATTGGTCCAGAGCACGGATGCTTTGCAGAGGGAATGGAGAGTTTTAGTTAATGCAGGGAGTTGGGTAAGGGTACTCATCTAATGAATGTTATAGTTTACTTAGGAATAAATTTAACAATAGATATTTAGGGCATATATGCTTAAAACTGCAAAAACAAATTAAGACACATCAAAAATATTTGAGCCAATGCCAAGATATTCTTAGTCCTTAGAATTACTCAGTCTCATAAAGGTGTCAGCTTTCTCTACATTAATCTATAGATGTGATGGAATGTCAATCAAAATCCAAATGACCTTTTATTTTCAAACTGACAGAATCATTAAAAAATATTTTCCCAAAGAATAAAAAATTCAAGAAGAGTCAGGGATATTCTGAAGGTGTGTAATAAAAAGAGCTTTTTTATTAATATATTCTAAAACCTATCATAAAGCTACAGTAATGAAATCATAGTAGTTATGGTGGAGCTTTTTTATTAATATATCCTAAGACCTATCATAAAGCTACAGTAATGAAATCATAGTAGTTATGGTGCAGAAAGGAAAAGTTAGATTAACGGCTTTCTATCCAGAACTCAAAAAAGAAAAAACCTATATATTAATAAGAATTTAGTGTATTTGATAAGGAGGCATTTAACTGGAGAGCAAATAGATTCTTTAATCTACAGTGTTGAGACAACTGGCCAGTTGCTTGAAAAAAAAAAGTAAGTTGCTTTCAAATACTTCATTCATTACACCATAAAAAATTTCACAAGAGTCAAAAATGTAAAGATGATAAATGAAGCCATAAAGTAGTAGAAGAAAATATGTCTGAACAATTTCATAATCTTTGGGTGAAAAAGATATTTCATTACATGAAACTCAGAAACCATAAAGAAGAAAAGTGGTTAGATTTCACTACATTAAGAAGTTCTGTTCAGCTAAGCAGAAATAGGCCAACAATGTAACAAACATAAAAAAGATCCAACAACAGAGGACAAAACGTAAATTTCACACATATGACAAAATGTTAATACCACTAAAATAGAATGAGCTCTTAGAAACAACAACAACAACAACAACAAATAAAACAGAAAAATAGATGAAATGTAGCAGGGAATTTGTAAAGAAGAAATATAAAGAGGCAATATACATGTCAAAAGGAAATATAAATATAGAATTTTAAAAAATACCCATCAGGTTGCCAAAGCTGAAAAAAAAAAGGATGTCCAGTTCTTTTTTTTTTAAAGATTTTATTTATTTGACAGAGAGACACAGCGAGAGGGAGCACAAGCAGGGGGAGTGGGAGAGGGAGAAGCAGGCCTCCTGTGGAGTGGGGAACCCAGCACGGGGCTCAATCCCAGGACCCTGGGATCATGACCTGAGCCGAAGGCAGATGCTTAACGACTGAGTCACCCAGGCGCCCCGATGTCCAGTTCTTTTAAAAAAAGATTTATTTATTTATTTGAGAGAGAGAGAGTGCACACACACACGCACACACACACACACAAACACATGCATGGGGGGGCAGGGTGGAGGGAGAAGGAGAGAGAATCTCAAGGAGACTCCCTGCTGAGTGCAGAGCCCAACACGGGGCTCAATCTCATGACCCTGAGACCATGACCTGAACCTAAATCAAGAGTCTGAAACTTAACTGACTGAGCCATCCAGGCTCCCCAGAGATGTCCAGTTTTAGCATGAGAAACCAGACATGCTCATTCTCCACTAGTGGGAATGTAAATATTTACAGATGCTTTGGAAACTGGTAACAAAATTTTAAATGAACATACTTTTTATATTAAGGATATATGCACTTGAAGAATGTGGAAATTTGAAAAAATTATAGAAATACATGTACAGCACCCCAATGTTTATAGCAGCAATGTCCACAATAGCCAAACTATGGAAGGAGCCAAGATGTCCATCAATGGATGAATGGATAAAGAAGATGTGGTAAATATATAAAATGGAATATTATGCAGCCATCAAAAAAACAAAATCTTGCCATTTGCAATGCCATGGATGGAACCAGAGGGTGTTATGCTAAGCGAAATAAGTCAATCAGAGAAAGACATGTATCATATGATCTCACTGATATGAGGAATTCTTAATCTCAGGAAATAAACTGAGGGTTGCTGGAGAGGTGGGGGGTGGGAGGGATGGGGTGGCTGGGTGATAGACATTGGGGAGGGTATGTGCTATGGTGAACACTGTGAATTGTGTAAGATTGTGAATCACAGACCTGTACCTCTGAAACAAATAATACATTATATGTTAAAAAAAGAAAAAAAAAAAGAAGATAGTAGGAAGGGAAAAATGAAGGGGGGGAAATCACAGGGGAAGACGAACCATGAGAGACTATGGACTCAGAGAAACAAACTGAGGGTTCTAGAGGGGAGGGGGGTAGGGGGATGGGTTAGCCTGGTGATGGGTATTAAAGAGGGCACATTCTGCATGGGGCACTGGGTGTTATACGCAAACAATGAATCATGGAACACTACATCAAAAACTAATGATGTATGTATGGTGATTAACATAACATAATAAAATAAAATAAATTAAAAAAAAGAAATACATGTACACAAAGATGCTCACTGTAGAATGCAAACAGTAAGAAACAGAAATCAATATATAACCAGTTGAATAAATTACAGTGCATCCATATATTAGATTGCTACAAGCTATTTAGAAGGAGACATTTTTATATTTACTGACATGAAAAGATTTCCTTTATATACTACTGTGCAAAAAAGCAGGTTGCAAAACAATATGTACAGAATTATTACTTTTATGTAAAAGTATATATCTAGGTAGATGATATAAATATATTTTATGTGTAAACTGAATGTCTTTGGGTGGTAGGATTAGTGGATTACTTTAAATTTTACTTTATATATTTCCATACTATTTGATTTTTCTGAATGTTTTATTTTTATTTACAGAAAAATATGTAAAATTTTCAATTTAAGTCAGAGTGAGGAAGAATTATTTCATTGAATTCACTTTATTTAGTTATAATAAAAGCTAACCTTGTACACTAAGATATGATTTATATTAATCAACAAACTTGTTTTGGCCAAATTATACAGAGTTAGAAGGAAAAATTCTTATTTTGCTTCTTATATGGTAAATAGAATTATATTTCTACCTATGTCTGAATCTAAATATGCTAAATAAATTAAAAAGTTAAGGCTCGATAATTCAAGTCCCAGAATTCTGTTTTGAAGAGAAATACAACATAAGGGAGATGAGTTTGGGCTAAAAGTAAGATAAATTCCAATTCAAAATGACTTATACAAGGAAGGAATTTACTACATTCTTAGAAATCAGTATGAAAGGTAGACTCCAAGTCTGGCTGAATGTTGTGGCCCAGTACCATCATCACAAACTCATGTCATTTCCATATCTCAATTATTTCATTATCTTCAGGCCTAGCTTCAAAATTGGGTCTCCTCCTGGTTCTAAGACAGCTGCCAGTAATCACGACAGCACATGCTTTCTTGGTGGTGTCTATCAGGAGAGAAGGAGTAAAACTTTTCTCCCAAATATAAAATATAAACCCTTCCCTTCAGTCTTACTGGGTCAATTTAGGTCACATCGTCACCCATGAACCAGGGGTCTTTCCAGCACCGTGTCATTTCTGATGGGCTTGCACTAATCTGCATCTATTCCTGAAGCTGGGGATGAGGGAAAAATGATCTGAAACAAAACTAAACTAAACTAAACTAATTCTGTTTGGAAATGGGGAATGAATAACAGGTATATAACCAAGTGCCCACAACATAGGGTATGTAGATTTTTTTAATATTTATAAGGCACAATTGAAAGTTTCATTTGAATCATCTCAATTGGCTGCTTATATTGATTAAAATCAATGGGTAATTCTGCAGATTATCCACATTACTTTAGTAATATGAGTTTGCTGTCATGGAACAAGTGAAAATTTTCATCCAACTTAGCATAAATGTCTCATATTGCTGTTGTCCCCAAAGATCCCAAAGGCATTTCAAGTAGGCAGATAAATTTGGTGTAAATAAAATTTAAAAAAATACACACTGCACTCTCTAAATATCTTTGTTGCTATTTTATCTGTAGAAAATCTTATGATTTTTTAAATCCTAGGACCGAATTATTTTTGTTCTAAAAATGTAGCTCAATGAGAAAAATAATACGGAGTAATAGATTGTGCTAGAAACAAAAGAATATGCCAAAGGATAGTGATTAGAGAAAGCCTAATATGAAAGCATTTGGATAAGTACCCAACAGAAATACAGAGTGCTAACTATGAGTTGAGAAGGAAATGTTGTAGATCATAAATCTCCCTAAATTTTGGTGCATACAATATGTATAATGTTGAATTTCCAACGTCATTTATTGCTAGCTCATAAGGAAGTAAACATACACTTAATTTGGCATAATATTTAATTCATGCTGCAGCAAACTTCTATTTCTTTAGTGAAAGGTGGTGAGAGCAAATGACTAACTTACACTCCTCTGTAAGAGCTCAACACAGCCTTCTGACTCAAATCCTAATTGAATATTGACTAAAAGATAGCTTTGAGCCCTCAGCACACAGAAATTAAAGGAAAATATGAAAAGCTCATTGGACTAAATAGCAGATCCACAATTGTTTAGAACTGCTGCTTTGGGGAGATAGGGTGGGTAGGGAATGTACTTTTGATTAATTAAAACAACTACAAATTTTAACCTATGTGTGTTCACTTTGAAGGTCTATATGCTGAATCATAATACACAGCAGTATATAGGCTGCCTGTAAAAACTAGATAGTAGAAATCCTTTTCTTTTCTCCCTCACCAGGCAAACAGAAAGGGTAGCAAATGATGTGGAGCCATTGTCAAAGCTCATAGGAAGTTGTTTCTAACTTGGTCATGGAAAAATGCTAGAGCAAATCATGCCCTTTGCAAATAAGACATTCCACTTGTATTGACAATATTCTTTGGAAATTCTGAAGCCTCAAAATGCCTTATAGGAAAACACATCACTTTAAGACAAGGTCAAGGCCAATCACTCCCCATCTGGCAATCAGCCAGATGTCTGCATCATCTTTGATAGGCCATATGCCTCAGTTCAGTGCTATTTCCACTGGAACTGCTAGGAGGACAAATCATTTTCAGAGGCTCCTGACTGCCTACAAAATAAAGGACAACGGACCAAGTCCAATAGCATTCAATATTTACCACTACCTGGTCCCAAACAACTTTTCTGATTTTATGCCTTGTGAGTGCCCTTTGTTCTGGCTTTGTGGGGCTTCTGAGACTTTGCTCATGCTGTCCCTAGAATACATACTCTCCTGCCTCCCCATGCCGTTCCTCAGCTACAATGCAGCCCTCCTCCAGGACGCTGGCTGTGACCCTCTGGCAACTGATGAGGTGTTTTGAAGCCTTTGAGATGGTCATGACCTGGTGACCCAAGAATACCTGAATCTTATATTAGACCAAAGTCACCTATCTTCTCAGGAGAACTATACACACAGCTAACAATGTCAAATAAAAAACAAATTCCCTCTTTATTATTAAAATCTTGGAAGATGAGACTCCAGCATGAAACCTTTCTCTACCTCCTATGTCCACATGCAAATCTTATCATCCCTATGAACAGATAAAAAAAAGATGATGGTACCCAAGAACATGCAAGAAGAGAGATTATTGGAAACCGTATGCTTCCCTTTCAATGGGAGAGACTCTGATGACTAATAAACGTAATCCAATAACTTTTCTCAAACATTGCCACTAAGATCAGAATATTCCCACTTGAGGAGTGAGGAAGGACAGAGAGTACGAATGTTCTTTATCCCCTGATTGCCTATGCAAACCTAGGTTAGGCTTTAGGATGGAATCATATGGTGGGAAGGACAAATCCAAGATTCTCTTCTAGTCTGTTTAGGTACTCTTTGAAATTTTCTCTCCAGAAAAGCCACAAGCCCAGGCCCCCTCCTCTGTCCTTCTGTGGGCTTGATCTGAACCTGGGCTTACTGTGGGGCTCATGCCCTCTTGGGGCCAGATTAAGCTCCATTTGAATCCTCAAGGTCAGCTGGAATCTATAATGGAATCACATGTACATTTTCTGAAATTATAGCAGGTTTACTATGATCTCTGTCCAACAGTCATTATGTTCCTCATAATGTTATGCAAAAGTGCTTTGGCACCTGTATAGGAAGGTATTAGAATATTGGTCACTAAAATTAAATATAATTTAAAGGGCAGGCAATTTTGTTTCACATATTATGACAAATACATAAAAATTACTCTGATAAAATGAAGGCAGTAATCAACAATCGTTCTAAGGAAATGCTTTTGAACTAGTGATTCAAGACACTTCCACATACAGGCATTAATTTTCTGAGATTTTCTGCAAACTTCCCCATAAGACTATAAGATGATCTGTGCTGGATAAAATGTTCAAGCCTAATTGGTGGCCTTTTCTCACAGTGTGAAGACATTTATACTCTTCCTTTCTCCCTTCTCCATGCTTTCTACATGCCTTCCTTGGATTAGTCTTCTTAAAATATTACAATGGTCATGTTTCAGCTCTGCTTAGAATTCTTCAGTGGTTCTTCACTGCCTATAAAATCACCCCTGTGCATGGCAAAGGAAGCCACCAACAAAATAAAAAGGCAACCTACTGAATGGGAGAAGATATTCACAAATGATGTATCTGATAAAAGGTTAATATCTAAAATATATAAAGAACTTAAGCAACTCAAAACCAAAAAAAAAAAAAAAATCCAATTTAAAAAATGGGCAGAGGATCTGAATAGACATTTTTCCAAAGAAGACACATAGATGGCCAACAGACACACAGAAAGATGCTCAGCATCACTAATTATCAGGGAAATGCAAATCAAAACCACAAATGAGTTATCACCTCACATCAGTCAGAAAGCCTAGTATCAAAAAGACAAGAAATAACAAGTGTTGGCAAAGATGTAGAGAAGGAACACTCATGCACTGTGGGTAGGAATGTAAATAGATGCAATCATGTGGAAAACAGAATAGAGGTTCCTCAAAAAACTAAAAATAAAACTACCATATAATCTAGTAATTCCACTACTGAGTATTTATCCAAAGACTCTGAAAACACTAATTTGAAAAGACATATGCACCCCATGTTCACTGCAGCATTATTTATAATAGTCAAGATATGAAAGCAACCTGAGCGCCCATCCATAAATGAATGGATTAAAAAATGTGGTATGTATGTATATATATGCAATACGATACTACTCAGCCATAAAAAAGAATGAGATTTTGCCATTTGCAAGACCATGGATAGACCTACAAGGTATTATGCTAAGTGAAATCAGTCAAAGCAGAGGAAGACAAATACCACATGATTTCACTTAAATATGGAATCTAAAAAATAAAACAAACAGAAAACAGAAACATACTCATAAATACAGAGAATAAACTGGTGCCAGAGGGGAAGGGTTTTGGGGATGGGCAAAGTAGATGAAGGGGATTAAAAGGTACAAATTTTCAGTTATAAAATAAGTCAAGAAGATGAAAAGTACAGCATAGGGGAATGAATGAATGAATAATAAAGCCCCCACTCCCCCAATGCCTGTACTCTGGTGTTGAAGGACATCCACAATCATGACCAAACCTTTATTCTTATTTCTTTTATCTCCAATATTGGAACCTTATTCAGTCATATTTGGTCAGAGGTCCTCAAACTTGCTTTGCATTACCTCATCTCTGACTACTTGGAAGTATCTTTCTTTCCCTCCAAAATATATCACATCACTGTCCTTTGATCTTCTCAGTCAGCTGGAGGCTTAATTCAAATGCCACTTCCTCCATTAAGCCTGGACAAAGGCTATTTTATCTGTGAAGTGACTAGAGTCTTGAAACTTCCCAGGAACCTAAAGAAATGTCTGAGTCCTTAAATAAAATGTATTGTCTCCAATACGTAAAACTAAAAATGAAAAATCAAAATGAAAAAATGTTCAGGTAAATGACTTCCAAACATATGCCAGCTTTATTAATTGTTAAATACAGTACTCCTATCACTACTTTTGAAAACAATTGGTGTGGTTGGTTTTTCAGTTTACAAGGATTCCTATAAATGCACCATGATTCCTAAGAAGTCACAGTCATTTATTTAAAAAGTTATATAGACAAATAGTTTTAAAAGCAAGATTGAAAAAATTCTTTCCTTTTTAACAATACAAAAAAAAGTGTACATGAGGTATATTTTAATAAGTTTGCTATGAGGTGAGATGGGCCTTCCTAAGTCTGCAATGGCCTCAGTCATACTAAGCATGAACCCAAGACTGACAGCACAGTGGTGAAAGCCCTAGGTGCATTCAGGAAGCCAAGGGTGGTATCCTATACTTCTGCCCAGCCAGTGGGACCTCTCCACACCACACATTGCCTGCCACAAAACAAGGACTTAGAATACGTGCCTCACTGCTCAAAAAGGTTTTAAAGAAGAAATGAGACCATCTCAGTGAACACGCTATTAATGGTAAGGAGTATTTATTATTGTTCTCTAAATAATCATGAATTCAATAATCATGAGTTCTACATCAACAATGTATTGAGTACCTACAGGAGTATACACTATCTACTAGACACCAGAGGATAATAAATGAAATCATCTCTGTAGTGTCAGGAGAGAACAACAGACATACACTGAAGTAAAGTGTGTTCAATCCTCCAATTTATTTAGTAGAGCATATGGCTTAGAGGGCAGGCTAGAGTCAGAGCACCTGGGCCCCAACCCCTCTCTACCACTTGCGAAGTGTATGACGTAAGACAAGTATCTTAACTGTTTTGCCTCTTGGTTTTCTTATCTATAGGATTGAGATGATTAATACTTATCTTACAGAGTTACTTAAAGATTAAGGGAGATAAGGCTTATAAATTGATATAGCAGTGATAACAGACAATAAACATCCTGTAAATAGTCATTACTTATTCCTGTTCTTTATAATGACTGGCATCCACCTAGGAGAGGGATAGCAGGCAAGGGTGGGGAGGACTTTTCAAGCAGGAGGAGCAGCATGTGTAAAGACACTGAGGCACAAGAGAGCATGCAATAGTACAGGGATGCTAAGTGGTTTAATAGGCTAAAGCCAACGGTGGGTGCAGAATTGTAGGAGTAGAGCCTGGCTAGGGAGAGAGAATCCATTTAGTCCATGCAAATGAGTTTAGAGTGTATCCTGTGTAAGAAACAGAAAGCTACTGAAGAATTCTGAGCAGAGAAAGTCCTGATTGAGTCTATGCTGCAGAATGATCACCCTGGTATCTGAATGGACTGTGGGCAAAAAAGGAGACAGAGAGAACAGTTAAAAGGTTATTGCAAAAGTCCACACAAGCAATCATGAGGACCCAAAACAGGGCATCAGTAATGAAGATGAAGAAGAGGAGAAAGAGGTGAAAACTTGCTAAAGAGGAATATCAACAGGATGTGTGCAGCCTTTGGTGGCGAGGATGAGCAACAGTGAAGATCTGAAGTTGAGTTGTGCACTACTGTCTTGAACAGCTTGGTTATATAGTAGCACCATTAGGATATTCACTGAATTAGAAAATAAAGGGGAAAGAGACTAGGTGAGAAATTCTGTTGTTGGGTGGTCTGAAGACATCCCATGGGAGATATCATGAAAGTCCATGTTCTTCCAAGTATAGTCTGTAGACCTGTGCCATCTATGAACTGCTGGTTATTGGTCCTTAACCAAGATAAAATGTTAGTACCAGAAATTACATCAACTTCATTACTAAGGTGTTCAATTCAGCTGACAATTTTTTTTTTTTTTTTTTTTTTTGTAGCAAGACTTTCTTAAAGAAAGCAGGGAGTTAACTTACATACTAGGGCAAGTTCCTTATTTCATTGTAAACCCTTGATGAAGCGTTCACTGACTTGTACCAGTCTGAGACCACACTTTGAGCAGCCCTGATATATAGGTTTGAAAGGCTGGTGAGAGAACCATGCTAGAGCCAAAGATCTAAGAATGGGAAGAACAGGGATGTTAGTAGCTAAAGCCATCATTAATGGTGAAGTGGCCCAGAGAGATGACATGGAGGAGAGGGCTATAGTAGTTTGATAGGACTGCCATAAAAAGTATCACAAACTAGGTGGCTTAAACAGAAATTTGTTGTCTCACAGATCTGGAGGCTAGAAATTGAAGATCAAAGTGTCTACAGGGTTGGCACCTTCTGAGGTTATAAGGAAAAATATATTCCATGCCTCTCCCCTACCTTCTGGTGATTTTCTGGCAATCCTTGCTGTTCTTTGCTTGTACAGGCATTACTTTAATCTCCACCTTCCTCTTCACATAGTGTTTTGTCTGTGTGTGTGTGTCCCTATGTTGAAATTTCCCCTTTTAGTAAAGACATCAGTCATAATGGGTTAGGACCTTGAAGGACCTCATCTTAACCAATAACATCCTCAAAGACCTTATTTCCAAATAAGGTCACATTCTGAGGTACTGAGGATTAGGACTTCGACATGAATTTTTGGTGGCGGGGTGGGACACAAGCAACCCATAACAAGGGCCAAGGATAGAGACCTAAAACATACCAATATTTAGACTGAGACACTCACTACATCCTGCCTTACACTATAAGCTACATTCTATATTGGTGCATCTCATCTTCTTAACCAGATTGGTAGGTTCTTAGAGATCAGGAAGGCTGCCTAAAATGTCTTTGCATATTTTGCCTCCAGGATTTACTGAGTTTCTTGTATGTGGAAGTGGCTCAAAACAATGTTGTTTGATGATGTATAACAAACAAAAATTGAATATGGAAGAGCCCTCAAGAAATGTTTTGAACACAGTATGTTATGACACGCTGCCTTATAGACAACAGTTGCTGTACTTGTCAGAAAAATCACCAAAGTCGATGTTCAAGATATATTTTAACTCATTTGCTTAAACAACTCTATGCCTACCATCCACACCAAAAGGCTGTTTTTCTGCATGGGCAACAGAAGGCACAATTATTTGCAGAATTTTCAATGTTTTTCCTTTGCTTTCTTAAGTGGCACAGTAGATTCTCTGTACCACTCTGCATGTTTGCCAAAATCCCATTGTCTTTTTCAAAGCACTAGAGCCCCTGAAGGGTCTGTAGCTTAGCATGTGCTCCTGGAACACTTAGGGATTAAAAAAAAAAAGTTAACCCCACAGTATCTCATAACTTTCCTACTGCACGGCAGTGATGGTGAAAAATACCACATGACAGGTTGATATCTTCCTCCTATAGGGGCTGCTGAGAGGATGTCAATACATTGTCAGATTATTCCATTTCTCTCAATTTTAGAAGAGTGGTCAGGAGCTTGGAACACTTGGAGGCTTGATAATTCAATTTATTTTTCAAAATTCTCCTGCTTGTTAAAATGAAAAGAATGGCTTAGCAAAGATAATTTTCCCCTTGATTAGTGAAAGGCATTAGAAAAATCCATTCCCAAGCAGTTTTACTTTTTTAAGGATACTTTACACCCATCCCATTCTTATTACTGTATCCAATATACAACAGTGCAATGGTTATTATTTGTATTCTAACTATACTCAGAAAAGACTTCAGACAGCTTACAGTGAGAGAGAAAATAGTCCCCAAATCCCATAATAGAAGTAGAGAAAAGCATATCTATGTCTAAACACGTACAACTATAGATTCTATTATATAATTTTGGTAACACTGAGACTGATAATATTTCAAACAGCCTAACTTTCACTAACATGCTGTTGACTGCCCATTCTTTGTTTTTGTTTTTTTTTCCTTCAGAAAGGGCTAAATCAAATAAAACTTACTAAAGAACATATACCCAATATGGAGATTCAGTTCTCATTTTGGCTCTTTCTGACTTAATGGTTGGCCATGTAAACGTGTCCTACAGTGACTGAAGTTCAACTGGGATTCAGCCATTTCAAGAAATGCATAATTGCTTATTGTCTTTAAAAGAAGATGCTTCTCTATAATATCTCAAGATGTGTCCATTGTTGGTATAAACAAGCTAAGCTGGGAAGTAATCAATGGTATGTTTCTGCTACATAAATTATTTTGAAACCATTTAGTAATTGGTATGTTCTTCACGTTTTCCACGGAGAAGCTTTTATAAAAGTAAACAAGTTGTGTACCTAAAATAGAGGCTGACTGTATTTAAGACTCTTTCACTTCCTCTCTTTAGAAGCTTCCTAGGAAAGAAAACATCAGTGTGGAATTTCAAGTCCAAATGTTTACAAGTACCTACTTTGTGCCAAGCACTGTTTTCAGAAAATGGGGAATCAAAGAGTAATAAATGTGGTCCCTGTCTTTGGGGTACTTACAGTCTAGTGGGAGAGAGGCATAAACATATAAGGTAATTTAAAAATAATATACAGGGAGTGAAGTGGAAATAGACTAGGGAGCTGAGAAAGCATTTAGATTTGGGTAAGGTTTCCAGTAAGAGATAACACCTGAGTTAATTAAAGGATGAACAAGAGCAAATCAGGTGAAGAAAGGTGAGATGTTCTAAAATAAGGAACAGCATGAGCAAAGATATTGTAGTTTGAAATAGTATGGGGGCATTTGGTGGACAAAAATGCAGGAATTACTGTTACTGACAACATTTGCTCAAGATTTACTCCATATTGAGGACTTGTTAAGCAGTTAACATGCTTTTTTTTTTTTTTCTTGTAATCCTCAACATTATTTTCCCCCACTTTACAGACTTAAAGAGACTGGATAATGTACCCAAGGTCACATAGTCACCAGGTCACAAAACTGACCCGGGACTTGAATCGGAGACTGGTGACCTACAGAGTTAGTGAAGTGTTTCAATAAAAGAGGAATAGGGATGCACTGTACCCTCAACCCTGACTACTCTGTAGATGATGCTACGATAGTAACCATTGCCTTCCAGGTCTGCTTATCATGTCAATAATGATAATGATCACAATGATGACAGAAATATGAATATAAGGTTTGCTATGATCAGTACTTTGCATATATTAACTTTCTCAGTCCCTTTACAGATAAAAATAACACAACGTTGCACATATCAACAATAATAAGAACTAACACTTAAACAGCACTTACCACATGCCAGGCATTGTTCTAAAAGCTTTAGTGTATTATCTCACTTAATTTTCATAAGAATCCAAAGATGAAGGTACCACTACTCTCCCCATTTTATCAATGAGTAAACTGAGTCACACAGAGGTTAAATAAGTTGCCCAAAATCGCAGAGGCAGTTTGGGGTACAGCCAGGGAACAAACCCAGGCATTCAAGTTTCTGAGTCTATGTTCTTAACTACTGTTCTTCATTGTCATGTCAAGTGCGATGACCAGACTTCGAACCATTTGCAGACTTCATCCTCCCTTCCTTACCTGCTAATATCAGAGAATTCTATCACATGCTTGGACTGATACATTAAAAAAAAAAATAGCAAGGTAATTCTGATCATCAGCTCTCCGATTCTGCAGAAACTATAAATCTGATCCTACTAAGGAAACTGTTGCCAGAGACAGGGAACACAGAGTTCCAAATTTTCAGATCCTTTTCTTGGATGTGCTACAGTGGCCAGGGTCAGACCATTAGTATCTGTGCAACAATAGCAAGAATAGATGATGTTGGCAAGAACCAGATAGCTGGTGTCCTACCATCCAGATGTATATGGTATCCATCTTAGAACAAAAATAATTTGTTAAAGGTGATCAATATTTCATTATTTAACTGATGGCTTGGTAGTCTTATTTCTATTGCTTTTTGAAAACTCATAAAAGAACAAACTCAGGCTCAGCTTCATCTTCCACTAACACATCCAGTTATAAGAGAAGCCAGAAATACACATTTTTTTGGTTAAGTTCATGGTTTTAAATGTTGATAGCTAATTCAAAAAACTGAAAAATGCATTGTAGACAAAACAAAATACACTTGTGGGTCATTTTAGCCCACAGGTCACAATTTACAAGCTCTCATATAGTTTGGAGTCTTATAAACTTTTAAGATCTCACCTCCTCATCTGAATATTTAGTTGGACAAAGTGAACTCTAACTTGATTTCTGCTTCAGATTCTTTGAAGACACTGCCTTATATTGTAATGTAAAAATATCACAAATAGAAGATTGAAGGAAATGTTAAGTCTTGATAATGAGGAGCTGCATTGCCCAGCAAGAACTATCAACTGTTATTTGGAGCGGGCACATTAGAGATAATCTGAAGCTTCCCCATCCCCCTCTTCATATGAGAGATGAAGAAATTATCCAGAGATAGAAGTGGACTTGCCTATAAGCAGTGGCTTAGTAGTGGTAGTGACTAATCTCAAACACAGTTTGAAGTTTGATGTATATATCCTTTCTATTCATCTTTCTTCATTCTGTCAAGAAAGTCATTTGAACCCCTAGATCCAGCCATGCCTGTAGTCACCCAGCACTGAATGCTTTTCTCTTACACACCAATAAATCTTTCCTTTCCCCTTTGTTCTCCTTTTGATTTAGCCAGCTGAGTTGGGTTTTTCTAACTTGGAACTAAATGATTGGACTAACAATGTCCCACAAACAACGGCTCTTTTCCATATTACTGCTACCTCAGGCTCTTCTCCAGACTGGAATACATGTCTTCCTCTAGGCTGATACAAATCATACAAATTCTTTAAGACCTAATCCTAGTCTACTTCCTCCATGGAGATTTTCCCTACTATTATATCCAATTCTGTGTGTATGCATGTACACACTCACTCTCTCTTTCCCTACACTTTAGTACTTGTAATCAGCATCTTACAATTAAACACTTTCTTATTCTCAACTTATTTGACATGTGTATATGTTATCTTCCAAACTAGAACATAAGTTCCTCGAATCAGGAACATATCTCACAGGTATCTTCTGGTTCTGCTACCAAGCCTGGGAGAGAGAGTGCTTGATGCAAGAAGTAACTAGTCATCTATTTAAAACTTAGTTCAGAGTTAGGAGAACTCTCTTAATCATTCCAGCTTAAGTTGTATAGACACCTGACCCCAAATCACAAACACTGATTATATTTTAATGCAAGAGCCAATGACTGTATATGAAATTTGCTTTTGTAGGAGAAAGATCTATGAATCATTTGACTTTTACCACTATACACAGTACAATTCTTCAGGAATGAAGGATTTAATTTCCTTTGTTCTTCAGTCCAGTTTTAGGGAAGCATGAGGCTATTCCAAGAATGTAATGAGGCAAGAGCCCTCTCATACTATTTTTTTTTCTGTTAGTCTGCATCTTCAGAATTTCTCTGCTAATACTAGTGCAAAACAGTTCCTGCCCATTGCACCAAGGAGATTGGAAGGAAAATGCCAAAAAGCATATATAAAGATTTCAATTCTTTTTCTGATGAAGAGAGGAACAATTCTTTTTGAAGGAATCCTGGCTTAATAGCCATTTCATTCTCTCAAAAGGTTAGAGCATGTATTTTTTAAAATCCAAATCATATGTGGCATTGACAAGGTGACTCTTAAGAATTTTGAATAGTAGAGCTAACCCAAATGCCTCAAAACCTATCTGAATGGATGAGCCCCTATTATGGATTTAAAATATATACATACACTCATGCACATATATAGTTAGCTAAGACTAGGTCTTAAATTTTAGGAAAGGTAAGGGCTTTTGAGCCATGACCAACTCACAAAGTCAAATAAGTAAATGAATAAAGACAGAATTTTTATGGCTAACAGTGACTCAACATTAGCCATAATTTCATGGCAAGCTATGGGATGAATCACATAGAAATGAGTAGTTTGATCTTACAACACATTTGGTCTACTCATAAAGTCCTCTTGAATGAAATAGGAGTTCATATAAAATAAGCATGATTTTAGGATTGCCCCTTTCCATCATTACATACACACACACATTGATATACAGGTACACAAACGTATATATGCACTCATATTCATTCATAATCCAGACATTACAATTCCTAACCAATTAAAAGATTGGTCATGTCAATCTACATATTACACAGAACTGTTTACAGTGCCTGCTTTTACATTCCCTCAGTAACATCTATAAGTAGCTAGTTCACTTGAGGTAGCCACTCATCACCATTACTACATAATTTAGAAACATATGGCACAGCTTTGCCATGCCAACTTCTAGGTATTCACTTTACCATTATGACAAAAGAGGACAAATAAAAAGCACAGAATAGTTTTTCAAATTGTCATTTATGAACAGCTGAAACATACACTGTGATAGTCAGAAGGATAGATTTTTGTTTTGGTCATTAATTATCACTACTAGCATGTTATATTTAGATTCACGGTAGTACAAGAAAAGTGTACCTATAAATCACAAAATACGTTTTAACATAGTCTGTTTAAAGTCCGTTCTTTTAACTGGGGAGATTATTGGAATGACCAGACACTCTTTTCCCCAGGAAAAGTGAAATCAAGATAATTAACTAACAAAATGATCTAGGAATGGTATCTTCTCCCTCTGCTCCTTTCCAGTTGTTCTTCCTGGCTAAAATACTTTTTTTTTTTTTTGATCTTCCGCTCAAACTACATAGAAAGCCTGGCAAGTCTGGTGTTCTGATTTACCAGCCAATCGCTCATCTCTTTCCTTCATACTTTTAATGAGGTTAATAAATGTCCATTTTGCCCGTGTTATTTGATAGGTGTCCAAAGGATCTCTCTCAACTCAAATAGAAGGAACCCTGGGCTTAGAAAAAAAAAAAAAAAAAGTACACCTGACATGTCAGGATTCTATTTTTCACTCTAGAATATTTCTGGCCAGTGTTGCATAGTAAAAAGACAGGATTTGAAATCAGAATAACCCATGCCTCAGTTTCCACTCGTTCTCCTATCTATGTAGTGCTTTAGGCAAATTATAAAACCTCTGAGTCTCCATTTCCTAAAAATGAAGATGGTAATTCCTACATTGTTAGAGTTAGGAGAATTTAAAGTGATCAAAGAACAAAAAAAAAGAAAAGTAAAAACTAAGGAAATTTCTAAACTACCTATTTTTGTTAATTATGTATCAATATTGGTTCTTTAGCTATAACAGATGTGCCATACTATTGTAAGATATTAATAGGGGGAAACTGGGGCTGGAGTATAGGGAACTCTCTGTACTATTTGCTCAATTTTTCAGTAAATCTAAAACTCTTCTAAAAAATAAATCCTATTTTTAAAAAATGATCTAAATGAAGTGCCTTGCACATGGTAGGTTCTTGAAAAATTACAGCCAGTGTTAGGATATAGACTATTTGGTTTCATAAACTGTCTTATTCTCTGTACAATATGATCTTTTCTTCTCCGGCTCTGTTGGGGTATAACGGACATACAAGATTGTTTAAGTTTAAGGTGAACAGCATGATGATTTGACTATATGATTCTCTTCCCCAATTCAGCAACTTTTTCATAGGCAGTCTTCTCTGGCTCTATTCCCTTCTTCCACATCATTTTTCCTATTTCTAATTCATCCATTTCTATTGTACTATAAATTCATATGTACTTTACAACAAGTTTATATTTCTCCAAGACTAATTTTGGCTTATCAATCTTATTTGTTGGCCTTAAATTTTACCACAATGCTTATGCAAACATTTATTACTTTCAATGACTGCCCACTAAAAAAAATACATCAAAGTTCCAAGCTTTCTAAAACATTCTCTTCCAGAAAGACACTAAAAACTTAAAGATACAGAAATGGAAAAGCTTGTTTTCTTTTGTAATAAGGAAATAGATATTCAGCTTCCCAGGATAGCTAACAGCCCTGAGGCAGCTTTGCTGGAATATGCATTTAGCCCTAGTTTGCTGTAATAACTAAAAATAGGTTGACCAAATGCCCTGTTATCAATCTGTCCTGTCTCTTTGATGTTAAGGTCATGTGTAAAAAGAACCCACTTGCCCCTCAAAATCACAGCTTTGAATTGATTCAGGTAAAACATGCAACCAGACCAGAAAAACTTAGCCTCATGATGATCTTTTCAGGTGACTGAAGTTTCTTTTTAGAAGAAATGGGCCACTGTGAGAACGGATTTCTTTCCCCAATCTAGTGCTGAATTTTAGCCTCTATTTAAAAGACAGAGCTCTAGAGCCTTTTGACTGATAAAGCAAAGTTTGTTTTATATTTTCTCTTTAAATCACAATAGTTTTCATTGCCAAGGGAATAGGACATCTTTGGTTGGTGCTGTTATTAATGGGATAGATTTTGAAGATGACATTTCCCCTGCTATAAAGACACAATTATCATAATAATTCCAAGCTGAAACTTGAAATATCAGGCCCTGTACCTGAACCCAACACCCAACCTTAATAGAAAATCCAAAAACTTTTATTGTTCTGAGGATACTTTTGTCTACTGTAGTCCACAATAGAGGCTGAAAAAGCAAGGGGCCACAGATGAGGGGTAGAGAGCAGAGTGTGTAGCCCACCTGCTATTCCCCAACCAGGAAATGAGTTGTATTTTTAATAAAACTGATAACCAAGCTTGTGATAGCTGAAATAAATCATCAGCGCTGGGTGGTGTGTGTACATATATAAGCAAAACAAACAGAGAAATCTGTGCTAATTTAAGATAAGGGTGGATAAATACAGGAAACCCTAACACGCTACTACAGCAACATGGAATTCAGTCTCAAGTGACAGCAACCAAGAAATTCACTCTTTTAAGAAACCGTCCCTCTGGGGGCTTCACCGGCTATGCTTTCAAAATGGAATTGACAAATTCACTTAAAAGAAACAACGAAATGCGGATTTTCTTCACTAACTCCCTCCAACCTCCAACCGGGGACCTGACCTCTTCTCTTCTGGTCCCACCATAGCCCCTTATCCTGCAGTAACCTTCCCTCTCCTTTCTCTGGCTGGGAAACAGCTGATAGAAATAGGCACTTTTTTTCGTATCAGAAGCAGCCCGGAGCCGCCTCAGCCTTGCCCCAGCCTCAGACACAAAAAGCTTTTGATGCTCGTAATTGCGAAGCTTTTTGCAGCTGCACTTTATCAAGCCCAAAGCGGCTTGGCTTGAGGGCCTCGGAGAGCCAGAAGGTGGCGGCGAAGTCACCTTGGGAAGAGAAGAGGGTCAAAGGGAGGAAGGTAGAGGAGCTAACCCTGGTAGAAGGACCAGAGGGCGTGCCCCGGCTCTGGGGTCACTGAGGAAGGGGCAGAGGGTGTGGGGGTAACATCAGCCAGAGGGGGAAGCGGTGCCCGAGGACCCTTAGACTACCCTAGTCGGGATCAGCTGACCCCGACGAGGGGAGGAGGGTGCCCTTCGCCGTGTGACTGGAAGCTTCGCCTCCGGGACTTGCTTTGTCCCGCCTGCCCCTGCGGCTCTCTCGGCTAGGCGAACCAAGCGCGACTCGGAGGCGCTCTTCTCGCTCTACACGGGTGCCCCCACCTGCCGGGTGCCCCCGCCCGCCGAGCGCACGCCCAGGAAGGCGGGCCCAGAGCTGAGCGCAGCCGCCAAGCCGCTGGAGAGTGCCGGGAGCCCGGCAAAAGGAGCAAGGCCTCTCTGGGCGCCGCGGGCTGCAAGTCACTCCCCGAGCCTCCCGGGCCATAGAGCCGGACCTGCCCACCTAGCTCCCCAGCGCTCCCGGGTGGGGACACACGGCGCTGAGGTCCAGGCACCTCGCGGGTCCCCGGCAGCTCCAGGCGCGCTCGGAGCTGGGCCGACCCCGGCCTCGGAGAGGGGGCCTCGTAGCCCCTTCCCCAGGGCGCGGTCTACTCCTCCTCCTCCTGCTCCACCTCGCCAGCTGCGCCGCCAGCTCCCATTGTTCGCCCCACCCGCCAGGCTACGTCCCGGCGCCGCTCCCGGGGCCTCCCAGGCGCACCTACCTTCTGCTGCCGGCGAGCCATGTCGGTGGGCTGCTTGGCGTTGAAGGGATAGGCGATGCAGCGCATCACGAACACATAGAGCTGCAGCCTCTTCTTCCTCTCCTCCTCCTCCTTCTGCAGCCGCTCCAACTCCTCCTTCTCTTTCTCGCTCACCACCGACGGGCTGGGGCTGGAGGGCCGACCGCCACCGGCGCGACTGCTGGGCTGCAGCCCCCCGGCCCCGCCGCCGCTGCTTGCGCCGCTGCCCCCACCGCCGCCGGCGCCCACCCCGGCTCCGGCGCCGGCACCGCAGCCACCCCCAAGCCCGGCGCCGCTAACGCCGCCGGAGCCCTCGCTGGTGCGGCTGGGAGACAGGCGCGCGCCGGACGCGGCCGAGCCGAGAACCTCCTTGCCGCTCTCCTCCTCCACGATCTCATCCGATTCCTCTTCGCTGGACGAAGGGTCCAGCATGGTGGCGCCTGGGGAGGGGGGTGGTCCTTGGAGCCCTGGGCTAGGGGTGCAAAAGATGGGGGGCGCTGGAGGCAGCTGAGGGTCGGCTCCCCGGGATGGGCGCTTCTCCCCAAATCAGGGAGCGGGCGCTGCTGCTCAGCCTCCGCCGCCGCGACTGCTTCCTCTGCTCGGCGATAGCGAGCTGGGCTCAGACCCAGGAGTGCGAGGGGAGGAGGGGAAAGGAGAGGTGCGTCCGTGGACCCGAGGTGGGCAAGGAGGAGAATCAATTGCGAGCCCTGAGCTCGCAGCCGGATACCATCTGCAGCCGCTGAAGGAGGCGCCTCCAGAAAAGATGCCGAGTGTTGCAAGCTGTCGATGCAGCCAAGAGCCTAAGAGGCATCTTGCCGATTGGGGAGGGAGCGGCGCTTACGTGTTTATTGGCTTAACTCTCCCGTGTCCGCTGCGTAAAGGGTGGCTGCAGAAGGCTGGAGCGGGGAGAGCGTGGAGCGGTCCCAAAGTCTCAGAGCTTCAGTACCGACCCTAACACTTTCCTACCACTCCTCACCCCCTTCCCTTTGTGGATAATTTCCTTCTTGATCCCCAGTTCTCATTGCCTCGACCTCACTCACCCTCCCTCGGACAAAAAGTTCTTGGGGGAGGAAGAAATAGACAAACCAGTAATGACTTCTTGTTAGCGAAGAGTGGGCGGTCTGTTTGGAGACGCTAAATCCAGAGGTCTCGCGGAGAGGAAGTCGGTGAGATCCCATACAAGAAAGAAAGAGTTTATCTCCTTTCCCCAGCCTTCTTCACACCGGGGCTTGTGGGCAGTTGGTCTTGGCAGCCTATTTGTCCCACCTGTGTAAACTTTGATTCCAGCAATTTACATACACCCACTCATTAAAATAAAAGTGAATCAAATTTTGAATTGATTGGTGTATGGACCATGTAGCTCAACTATTTAAGTAGAAGCCCCGCCCTTCCCTACCCCGCAAAAGCTATGATGAATATTCTTCAATTCCAAGAACTGGGAACACTTTCTGCTGAGGTAAGCATACCAGAGAAAATAGAAGGGCTTCTGGTTGCTCAGCCCTTTCTCTTTTCTGGCTGCTGGAGATCTGGGTGGAGGAGTGGGGACCCTGAGATCAGACAAAGACACCCCAAGAACTCAGCGGCATCAACATCCGATATGTTGACTCTGTCTTACTGTCTTCATCCCTGCTTCTCGGTTATCTATTAATTCCAAGCGGCAGATGGTGCCTTCCTTCCCCCTGCTCCTTTTACTTAGGCCAATAAACCCGGCGGACAAGGGAGCTGGCCAGCGTGCTGAATCTAATCAGCGACCCGCAGATGGATTGAAAACAAACCAACACCCGCCACCCTTGGATCTTAGGCTAACTAGAGACCTTTCTCCAGCTCCGCCCACCCCCCATCTCCTATATTTATGCATTTTCTAATGTTCGGATTATTCCTAGATACTCATGGGAGTTATTGTAAAAGTGTAGCGTGAATTTAAAGTTTACATCACATCTGTCTTTATGTATTTTCAAATTTACCATGAGTTTTACTGCAGGTTTTGATATTCAAGTGAAGCTTTCTCACTAATTTGAGAGCTAAAAAGGGACTAAAAACAACATTTAGCTTCACATCAACTCCAACAATCCTGTTTGAGACTTTGAATTAATAATACATGTATAGCTTATGGTTGACTTCACCACCATACTCATCTCAAGGACATAACTACTGTGGTCATCACCCACATTCTGTATCAATTTAAAACAAATAATCCAGCAATGTGGAAATTATTACAGTTTTGCAGTCCTCATTTTTTAATTACTCTAAAGAAGTAAAGGATGTTCAGATCATGTGATATTGGTTTCCCTGGGATAGAAAATATAGTAGGCCAATCAATCGATAACCTTTATTCAGCACCTTTTTATGGAGTGAGCATTGTTCTAGTTGCTTGGGGTAGATGGAATTTTTAAAAGACATTCTCTTGAAGAGTCTATAATCTCCTTTGGGAGATACAACATAAACATGTGAAAAAGATCGACAGCACTTATTTCAAGGCAACATATCAACAAATCCAAGTTAGTAAACTGCTAAAAGCTTGCATGAATGAAACGACTGGGAATGGAAAAGAATTCTGTGTTTCTCAAAGAAGAGAGTTAAATTTTAAAGGAAGGAACCATATAAATGAATGGTGAAAAGAGAAGATATTACAAGTAAAAACATACTTGGCAAAGCCATAGCGATAAGACAAGGGACCAAGTAAGGTACAAAGTGTTATGGAGATGGGGTACAGATAGGTAAGGGAGAAGTGGGGAGAATAAAAGAAGCTGAAATAATAATGCATTTGGCCAAGTGGAGGGATCATGTTTAGGGCACAAAAATGAATTAAGTTACCTAGGGAGAATATGGTGATTTGAGGAAGGAGTGATCTTGAAGGCCAAACAAAGGCCATTTACCAGTTAAATATTTCTTCTTTAAGCAGGTTTAGGCATTTAAGTGTTATCACATTAGACACTGGGAGAAGAGTGACCATGAATTCTGTCTTCAGAACCATTTGGAACTTCTCAATTGCTATAAAAAAAGTTTTGTTTACTGTTGTATTTTTACAAATTCCTTTGCCATTATGTGGGGGTATTTATCCCAATTATACTCATTAAAACAAAAACTCAGTGTCTATGTTTTATTAATCATATAAATCTATGACTTGGGTATTAAATGTAACATTGCTTAGCTAAATCTAAGAATCTTCTCAATCCCCTCCCCATAAGTTTTCAATCAGAGAGACTTAAACAGATTTTATGAGAAACACTTTTATATATTTTTTCAAATGGTGTGCATTTTTGTCATTTAAAGTGTACATCCTTTCAAAGATATATTTCACCTTAGCTAAAAGTTAATTCAAAGTCCTTGGGGGATATTATAGCTCTTCGCTACTGCTGAAGATAAGATATGCCAACTCCTTAGACATTTAAACCAAGAGTCATGGCTTTCTAGATACAAATTTTGATGAACAGGAGTGAAAATAACCCCAGAACACATCCAAAGGCTCTTAATATTTGTTTATCTTTTGTTAACACCCATGTTATTATTTTTAAAAAAATATAATTCTACCACAGATTCTGATACAGACAAGTATCTATAATCTCAAATAAGTTATCTTAGATGCTTCCATGTTTGCCCCTACCTCCAGTTCTGCTTTGTAGGAAACTTGAATAACCTCAAGGTGATGGAATAAATTTTAGTCAGCCATCTGGAGACCATATCATGAAAACGGAAGTTATAACACCGATTTTTTTAAAAATCCCACCCACTAAAAGCAAAATCTAGAGGAGATGGAAACAACTGAAATATTAACCCAGGGTTTTCTTATCTAGACCATTCTCCTCTGAAGTGTTTGCTATGATCATGTAAAAGGCCACAAGTATGAGAAATATCAGAGTCATTGACAATTAATAGACACTTTGGTGAAAAACACTTTTGTATGTCACTCATATAACAAATAACACTGAGTTTAATGGCCATTTTAATGTTTTTGCATGTTTTTTACTTGAAAATAGTTTGGTTGAGTTATGGTTTTTTAAATCTCATAACAAATTTCATATTATCTAGATGTAATCATCTCATAATCATCTCCAATCAATATTTCTTTTATTTTTAAAATTTTAGGGATAGCTCACAAGCACAAAAAAGGAGAAACATGAACCTTATGGAATGCCTATGTCAAGTTAAATGCTTGGGCTCTCAACCTAGGCAGTTCTGCCTCTGCCACTTAACAGCAGAGTTATTCTGAGAAAATTACCTAATGACTCAGACTCCGTTTCCTCATCTGTAAAATGAGGGACAATTGTACTCACTTCCCTTGGAATGACAGGAAAATTAAATTAGATTTTATATTAAAAGTATTTTTCAACAAATTAAAAATAGAATTACCACATGATCCAGTAATTCCACTACTGAGCATTTTACCCAAAGAATATAAAAACATTAATTTGAAAAGATAAGTGCACCTTTATGTTCACTGCAGCATTATTTACAATAGCCAAATTATGGAAGCAGCTCAAGTGTCCATCAATAGAGGAATGGATAAAAAAAGATGTGGTATATATACATACACAATGGAATATTATTTAGCAATAAGAAAGAATGTAATCTTGATATTTGCAATGACATGGACAGAGCCAGAAAATATAATGCTAAGTGAAATAAATCAGTCAGAGAAAGACAAATACTATTTGATTTTACTCATGCGTGGAATTTAAGAAACAAAAAAAAGGAAGGAAGGAAGGAAGAAAAGAAAGAAAGAAAGAAAGAAAGAAAGAAAGAAAGAAAGAAAGAAAGAAAGAAAGAAAGAAAGAAA